>NC_054536.1:84338991-84636843 GCF_017654505.1 Polyodon spathula | reverse complement strand
TAAGTAAACCACAGTAATGATATTACTATATGAAAACGTGTCTCTTGACACTGTTTATTGTGCAGAAACCATAATACCACTGTTTCTACCTGGAAAATCCTTCTGGAGTAGATAATGATCATGATAATTAATCTATACAGAAACACAACTGAGCAATACACAGAATATATTCTTGTAGGATAAATAATAAGTAAAAAAAAAATACATAAAAGTAAGGGGATTAAAGTGGCCAAGTCAAGTACATCATTAGTAGTAGAAGTAGTGCCTGTTAAATACAAAATGGAGGGGTATTTTAGACCCTATTGTGCATTGTTTCACTTCGACATTTTATATCTTTTTTCATAGCACAGTTGTTTTTATAATACCATTTTTTATAACATCATCCCTTTTTTAGGATATCTTGAAACAAAGCTCTCTCTCTACAGCAGTTAATGCACAGTGTAATATTTCTTAATGCTTGTAATTTAAGGTTTAATTTAAGTGTTCTATTACAGTACATGACTGGGTGATACAACAGATTCAGAGGATACAATGCTTTTAGTATTTTCAGCTTCCTTGTTTATGGTAAATTGGTTATAATTGATCAGCTCTTTTTAAAGGCTTATTTTGTATTCGTAAATGCATCATGTACTAATATGTATACATTTTTAAAGTATTTATTCATTGGCACTCAAATTGTCTCCATTTTTAAAACTTACATTGTCAACATTGTCATTCTTTAAATTAACTCAAGATTCGTTTTAACATATTTGTTCAAGTATATACCACAGAATAATTTTGCTTAAAACATTTGACTTCATATGATGTCTTTAAAGAAGTGATAATTGCCTCTAATTAGCACAGGCAAAATGGTCACTGCTCCTCTTTTTTGTGTTCAATATCGTCTGGTTATTTGCTTGTTTTTCCTTTCTTTTTTGGGGGGATATGAAAATATTTGCTGCACTATTTTTGCTGCTGCTTCCTAGTACCTAGTAATGCCATGGGTAAGCTGCAATCAGCAGTCAGATCATGTGATCCATTGCACAGGTACCAGGATGCATCAGCATATCTATGGCACTGCATTTAGAATATTTTCAAATCTTGAATTAATATAAAGCATATATTCAAATTAGATATAAACAAATAGATATGAAAGCATTGATTTATGCTCCTTTAAGCAGCCAGTGTGGGTTTTGAGATTTATGGCAGAGATCTTCAGTCACTACATTGAATTGTCCTTGATCCTGCAAAGTACCATTTGTTTCCTTAACATTTAGCAGAAATAAAATTAAATGAACAGTGGGACTGAATACATTATTTTAAGCTCATTAGATTTGCTTATTTCCAAGGATCTGCAAAAACATTTAGCTTTTTTTTTTTTTTTTTTAATGACGGTTAAAAGTAGAGGCCAGGGGAACAGTTCTAAGGGTAGCTATGAAAAAAACCACTAGTAAAACCACTGTCAGTTTTGCAACAAAACACAATAAAATAATCATACACCAAATTTGACCTTTAAATGAAAGTACTGAAACAAATAGGCCCAGATTGTAATAAAGCCTAGTGAAAACATAGCAAAGCCCAGAGAGGCATAGCAATAATAACAATAACTATATTAAGCCAACATGGGAAACAACTGGAAACTATTGTAGATGCATAGTATAACCATCATAAAAGCATAGGAAAACTGCTAGTTACAGTGTATATTTACTGTGGTAAACTTTTCTAAAGGTCAGTAGGAAACTACAGTAATTTACTTCTGGTTATAAAAACACTAAAGTAAATACCATGCAGGTTTGAATCCTAAAGGAGTTTTTAGAAGACAAACAGCAACACAGTGCAGTTAGAAAAAGACTCTTTTCAGTTTAGTTGATTCTTACTAAAATAGTGTGTTTTCTTCACAGCAAAAATATGCATGCTGTATATTATTCAAACTTAAGACTGTAATACAGTTTATGTTGTTGATGTCCAACTACATTTATGGGAAAAAAAAAGCTCCTGCTGTTTTTAAGAGATTTTTTTTTTTTTTTTATGGAAAAGCTGAGACGGTCATTAGAATCAACAAATTAACATGAATTATTGTCTAGTTGTGACCATAAAACTGTCACCATAAAGTCTGGTAATACCACACCTCACATGTGTCATATTAAATGAAATAAATATTACAGCCTTTTATGAGATTTGAATTACAACATGAAAATGTGAAACCAAGACACAGTGCTAGTCTGTAGTAGAAGTAGATCATTGAAGGATGAGTCACACAGCTTGGATGTCGCCTTTACTGGAGACCTCGAGGAGGGCGTCACATTGGCTTTGACACTGTCAGGGTGGGGGTTGGGAAACCAGCAGGGACCATTTCTCCTCATCGCTCAACAGTGAATCCTTCTGGCCATACACCAAGCGCATTCAGAGTGGATAAGAGGCAGGGCTGATCTCTGTTCTCCGGGATCGGTAGCCCACCCACCTCTGCTCTGGATTGCTTGGCATAAAATCGATTCTGGCTTTAGACTTGTGAGATCGGAGGACGCTCATATGCCCGCAGAACGTCTGTGCTGTGAGGGACTCGCAGCGGTGAGCAGAAAAAACATAATTGAACATTTCAAATAGGTGGAAAATGAATTAAAAATAGTAATTGGTCACTCCATATTCCTCACACAATCCGTATTCCATGTCTTCAATGGCAAAGGTGTGTTTTTAAAAAAACACACACTACGTTTTTTGAAGACATTTGTTTATTTGGCATGCATTTAAAAATGCACACTACTTTTAGAAAAATGTACACTACTTTTAGAAAAAATGCACACTACTTTTAGAAAAATGCACACTACTTTTAGAAGACACTTGTTTTCGTTTTGCACTTCAGGGCCACCATACATCATTATTCCTTGCATATCCCAGGAGCTGGGATGTTATTTTTTTATGTATCTTGTGAACCTATCATCATTAATACTTGTTATTGACATTCATTTGTACAAATTAATTATGAAGTTTTAAATTGATATCTTATCTATTGTAGATAAATGCCACATCTATTATGCACAAATTCCTTCTGCTTTATTTTAGACACCATAGTCACACTAGGTAAATTAAATAAATATCTATGTATTTTGCACCATGTTTTAGATCTGATGCAACCAGGCACAAGACACTGAGCTATCTTGAATTAGGGTCAAACACACTCATTTATGTTATTTTTATTTACTGGTTTATTAACTGGTTAGATAGGAAATGTTCAGTAAGAATTAATGCCAGTCTACCATAAGAATGACAAGTAGTGGAAATGTATTCCATGTCTGCTTCACTACTGTAATACAAGAATCCAAGCATTGAAGTTAATCAAACAGTTTGTGTGACTGACGGTAACAAAGAACTAACATGACTCAATTCAGATAAAACTGTGATGTGTTGTGATCTTTAACCCTGGCTGCACCACCAAGGAATCGACATGATATGATAATACAATTCATTATCGTTTTTACACCTCTGCTGATTTTGATAGGATTTATTGTAAAACAGAAATGAATTAATCATAGCCATCAATTGGATTTCTAAATGAATGATATCAAGTACAAAAGTTAGTATGAAAATGTTGCTATAATAAAAACTCATTTCTGCATCTCCTAACACACAGTGCACATGCATGTAATACATAGGCGAGAAAAAAAAAGCATTCTATGAACAGACTTTTTAAATGAATATCCCAAAAACGTGACATTTTTTTAAATACTGAATTTTTACCATCTGTTGGTTTATCACGTCTGCCAGCAGAGCAATCCCATGACCTTAACAATACTGGCCTATTGCCAGAGTGCTCGCTCTGCATTCAGATAGACAGTCTGTTAGCTCTGATTTGTGGATTTGTGTTTTGAGTGACAGGCCGCCAATACTACCTTGCCACAGTTTATTTTTCTATCCCAGTAAATTAGACATTCAGTCAATAAAGTGGGCTCTGAGTGTAGTTGCCTCCCTTGGAGCACCCCCCCCTCTTCTGATCTTCTGATGCAGGCCCTGCCTTAAGTCACCAAAAACAAATGGGACAAACCACATTCACTATTTTCAAATAATCTCAAGAAATGGTATATAAATGTCAGGAAAAAAACTACAATGATAATCATAATGACTGTCTTACAAATCAATCAAATGAGAAAGTACAGAATGTTATATGTCTATTCTGAGTTCAGGCCTCAGTGTCTTTGATGTTTTTTCAAAGTCATTATGTTTTTGGAGACAATATACAGTCCATCTTAATTCACAGGGCTCTTGGATTTCTGCTGGGCTTGATAACCACTGTTCCTTTCACACTGCTGTTGGAGACATTGATATTAACACTGGTAGAAACATTTTGCTATTATTGATAAACAGCCTCAAGCATAAAAGACCCAAGGTTGGTATACAAAACAGAAAACTAGATAAATGGCTCATTTTTTTCAGTAATTTTTGTTTTTGGTATGGAAACACGTGTTGAAGTACACAAAGAGGCAGCAAACTGTTCAGGAACAAGCTGTCATATCATAAACACCATATGTACAGAAAAGCAGGGTGTTTACAGATAATATGTTTGTTGGCAAAACTAATTGTGCTACAATGGTGTGTTGGCTGTAGTCCACACTATATAGTAGATCTTGCAGAGAATGGATGAATATTATTTTAGAAAAACTATCCATCCCTAGACCAGACACAAAATTGAATCGTTTACCTGAGCATCGAGTTGCCACAATGGGTACCGGAAATGGTGTTGTCTTTCTCGGGAGTTGTGGGTATTCACTGACAGATGGGAGAGATGCAGGAATTGACTTTCCAATGCCCAAGATTTATTTACAATATATTTAGATTTGTAATTATAGTTACAGGTAGCAGCCACTAGGAACTTCCAACAATGGTAACGACTAGTACGGGGTCGAGCAGACCAAAGTCACGTGACTGAACCAGCAATGGTACAGCGTGCAATTGTGAACACACAGTCTGGATTGTAAATAAAGATTTAAAAATGCAAAATAAAACACTGTGGAAAAAACAGCCAATAAAACTGCCTATAACTACAATGTAAACAACCCAGTCCTGCTCCCACGAAAGCAGGAGGTACCCTGCAGTACTCTATGCTGACACACCCTCTGTATACTTTTGCTGAATTTAAAATGTGAAATAAAACTGTGTTACAGCAGAGCATAAAGTTAAAAGCATATTGTCATACATGCCAACAGTCCCTATATGATCAGGCAGTCCCGATTTCCTAGCAAATGTCCTGTGTCCCGATGCATAGGAAGAAAGTCCCGATATTTAACCATAGAGAAAAAAAATAATTTATTCTGCATAGTAGAGTTAGTGAAAACCACACGCTGTGCTCTTCGTGCGGCTGACACACCTGCTGATCACTAACTTATACAAAGGGAAGAACGCTTCATTATGTCTGTTTTTACTGGAATTGTGTTGTGCAGGATGAAGTGGACGAGCTGCGAGCCGAGATGGAGGAGATGCGGGACAGCTACCTGGAGGAGGATGTTTACCAGTTACAGGAGCTCCGACGGGAGCTGGACCGTGCCAACAAAAACTGCCGGATCCTGCAGTACCGCATCAGGAAAGCTGAGCAAAAGAGTTTGAAGGTGGCACAGACCGGCCTAGTGGATGGGGCGCTTGTCAGGAGTTTGGAGCAGGACTTGAAGGTAATTTGTGGTGTTCAGATTTTACAGCAAACATTGTTTCTTATCAGTTTGGATTTTTTAAAATTAATTACCGTATCTGTGTTTGGGGGTAATCTAAAACAATGTATACTTTACCTGTATTCAAGTTTTTCTTTGCAGTTATGTTTAATTTGGCATTTTATTGATCTCATCTAGCACTTTGTTAAGTAGTCTCACCAGTGAAGAGGGCAAATTCATGTTTCACAACTTTGAGATAGTGATGGAATGACAATTATTTTAACCTAGTTTGTCTGTGGTGCTTATCAGAGCTCTGATTGACCTCTGGAACTCACTGTAACCAGGGTTACTATGGAAATAGGTTTGTTTTTCTCTACACTGTTTAATCTTAAAAAAAAAAAAGTTGAAGTAATTTTAGCTAACAAAATTTATTTATTCTGCCATACACATCCATTCATTATATAGGTCTGAAATGTGCAGTTTTGAAAGAAACATGTTTTAGCAAATGTATTTTCATTTAAAACCCTGACATCTGGTACTACACTAGGTTAAAGAAATCTCTGTTTGCTAGCCTCATTTCACCTAGCTGGGTCAGTTTGCACCCCATGCCACCGAGGAAGGGTTAAAAACTGCATATTTAGGACCTATGTAGCTAATGGGTAAGATGTATGGAATTGTTTTGTAGATGCAACCGCTTTAATGATAGACATTAATAAGCTCAGTCATATTTGGAACTAAACCCAACTAAAACTTTGGGGTGAAGGTGGGAGGGCAGAACAAATGTGTTTTGGATAAATTAATGGAGAGTTCTTTAATCGTGGTTGGTGAGTAATTGTTTATTTTTGGAAGAATATTTTCCTTCAACTCCTGGGGAAGGGAGTGATGCACTGAAACCGTCAACATCAACATCTAACTGGAATCCTTGGAGTCGTGTGGAACAGCAATTGGGATGATGTTGGAGGACAGGGCCGAAACAAGGACATGGCTAAAACAAAACGGGATCTTTTCTAATCATCCATTTGTGTTTCTGTGATCAGGTAGCCAAAGACGTCTCCGTCAGGTTGCACCACGAGCTGGAGAGCGTGGAGGCGAAGCGTACCAAAGCAGAGGATGATAATGAGCTCCTCCGACAGAAGATTATCGAGGTAGAGATAGCCGAACAGGCCCTGCACAACGAGCTGGACAGGATGAAAGAGGTAAGTGGGGCCTTCTGAAAACCTTCTACTGGAAGCAATGGTTGTCTTGACTGGTAGAGCCCAGATGGTGGCCATCATTGTGGAGGGTGATGTATGGAGAAACCAAGCAGAAACATACTGTACACATTTGTTGAAAATAGTTGGTATCTGTTTTGACAGTGCTTAGATTTCTTAAAGGAATTGTAGTTAACAAAATAATTCCATAAGTATTGCCCTGTGACACTGTTTAAGGTGTATAGTTTTTTTTTTTACAAACTCCCTCAAATTACATCCTCACACTGACAACCTTCCTTTTCTCACAGAACAAAGCGAAATGGCATACAAACATGCATCTTGAACTCCTGGACAGTGATTTTGTGACGTAATAGAAAATGAATTATAAAATATAGTACACAACAAGGATGCTGCGAACATTAAATTAATCTTAAAAAGTTTGTTTTCTGTGTTTTCTGACTTCCTAAAATTCAAATAAATCCTACTCAACATTGTAAATGAATGCGATGTTCAGAAACTCAACAAACTCCTCAGTGAATTCTATGCCGCAGTGAGAATGTCAGAGGGAGAGTTCTATGCCAACATTTTTTTTTAATAACTATACGCTATGGACTTCAAAAATGCTTTCCTCACTTTCTTTTTTGACTGAAACAAATATGGACTGCACACCTTGGCTCATAGTGAGAAATTAAAGACCCCTACGGTTTCAGGCATTATAGTCCCCTTTTGGTAACTATAGTTCTGCCCTCGGAGGCCATAGTTTTTCACTATGATCCTCCTCGCCAGTCCATATATATAGTCTTGTATCTTGTAAAGCGCTTTGTGATGGTGGTCCACTATGAAAGGAGCTATATAAAAATAAAGATTAAAAAAACTATATATATATATATGTGTGTGTGTGTGTGTGTGTGTGTGTATATATATATATATATATATATATATATATATATATATATATATATATATATATATATATATATTGTAGTTAACAAGCAGTAAGCCTCTGTGTTGTTTATTGCCTAAGCAGGAAACTAAGTTGCCAAACGTACTTTTAAAATGTACAGACTGAATGATATTTAATTGCTGAGTGAAAGTTCCAAGTATTGTTTGTACACTGGGACACATGGGCTTACATTTAGGGCAGATGTAAGTGTTGAGTCAACTTCTTTTGTGCATGTGTCCTGTTAACCTACTGTTGTTGATGCCTTGATCCAAACAGTATACTTATCAGCAATACTTGCTTATTTGGGTCAGGTTAAGCTAAGGGGGAACAAAGACAGACATTTAAACCAACACTGTAATTTCTTAAGCACTTGAATCCTGATTCAAGGGTTTTGCGTCTGACAGAGGACCATGACGGGAAGGTTTTATTACAATTAGAAACCAGTAAATAGTGCCTATTGTCATTTGAACCTCAAATTTACCGATTTATTTACCTTTTTGATGTTCTGCTTTGCTTCTCTTTCACTTTGACTGAATTGTGTCAGTATGTCATCAGAGCCTCTATGAACTTGACCAGTCTTAATCTGTGACCACATCCCTGCTGGGTGCGAGTGAGATCTCAGAGGAAGATTTGCCAAAGACTGCATGACTCAAGCTTCAAGTTTATTAACAAAGACAGAGGATGCCCTGTAGGAGAGTGATCTCAGTCAGCTAAGTTACAATGTTACTTGGACACAGCACAGGGCTCGCATTGACCCGTCATAAATCCAGGAGGAAAGGGGTTGTATTAAAAAAAAGAAACGCTGAATGATTCTGTCATAAAGATTTAATACAACAATCCAGGGATGGATAACTTTGAGCATGCTCAGTCTCGTCCACCATTCTGTATATAAGATTGGTGAATTGGCTATTGCCTTACTTTTGTTTTTTTTGGGGGGTGGGGGGTGTCCTCCAGAATGTTGGTTCAAAAGCACCTTAAAGCAGTAAAAAGAAGCAAGAAAGCAGGGCACTATTATTTAATTGAATCTATATATGTCTAATTCGCTTCCCAGCCTATCTCATTTGCAATACAAGGGACTTTTAAAGATTTTGTAAAGTGTTAAAAAGATGGTCTGCTGCTTAAACCCCCTTCCTGCAGCTGCCAGGTGGTGTATGTGTGTGCTTTGGAAGCATTTTGCATGGCCCCTGATTGAGCTTGAAGCCTGAGTCAAAGAATAGAGCCCAGATAGGATTGCTAGAGTGGCAGAAAGGACTGGAGTCCCCAAGAGAAGGCTTGGCCTGGGTGAATAGCATAAAGCAACATGAGGATTAAAGGACTAGGCAGCAGCTGCTGGGAGTTTTCCCACAAGAGCCGTTATGAAACTACTTGGTAGTCCTAAGAGGAGGAAGAAAAAATGGGATTTATTTCCTATTGCACAGCCATATCGAAACAGCTGACACTTTTATTAACACTGTGGAAAGGCATTAATGGAGGCATTTTACTTTAACCTTGTAGAGAAAGATGGACAGCTGCTTTTTTATTCAATGCTGCTTTTGTATGCCTATAATCCAATCTTTTTTTTCACACTAGTGAAAAGGCTGATAGTATTCATGAATGGAAATCCATTGGGAATTTGTATAAACTGTCAGTTCATCCATCTGTCTTTTATATATTCCCAGCATTGTGTTTTAACCTCAATATTTATTTATTTATGTATACATGTATTTATTTATAACATACAGTGTTCTTTTTAATCTAGGTTTATCTAGGCACTTTTTCAACATCAATGAAAGTAACAATTTAGGGGAGTGACTTGAATTCGAAGGAGAGTTTGAATCAGGGTTTTATTTAAATTGTGATGTGTTGTTTCTTGTGGGGGTTCTAACATTCAGATAGTTCGCCAGCCACCGCCACATAAATGGTATAATCATCATTAGAAGGCCTGGTGCAGGTGTACTGGGTTTGTGTTTAAAAGTCATAACCTTGAGTCATACAGTTGTCTATAAAACCAACAACAACTGCCATCACATCCCTCATCATAAGAACTTTTGTTCACCCTTTCCTGTTTGGACGCTAAACTACAAAGACTGCTACTCTGGTGAACAGCAGTAATGTCCTGTTTTTTGTTATTAATGACTATGCTGATGCTTCTGCTATAACCTGTACTGATTTTTATATTGTGTTGTATTTCACTGAGGCAACTTGACAGTAGTAATAATGTTTTTATTAAGACTTGAATGAAACTTGATTCAGGGTCTTTTGTCTTCCTTTCTCTTTTTCTGTTGAAAATATAGGTGTGTCTTAGATTCAGGGATGACCGAATTTTGAATAACTATAGTATATATATTTTAACTCTCATTAGCAGTCAACAAATTTCCTTTTTCAAAGAATTTAAATTTTACACATTTAAAAAATGTGGTCAGTAAAATTAGCTGCTAGGCGGGCCTCGCATCCTAGCATGAAACAGGGTAGTTCATGTGTTCAGTTGATTTAACAACCTCACAACAGCATTCCTGTAAATGGGCCCTCCTTTGGAATATATACACAACCGCAGGCCTCATCCCTGTATATAAGACAGCTGCTGTGGCCAGGCCAGGACCAGAAGGGAAATGGAAAGTTCTCTCACCAGGCATCCATGGTGATTTATTTATTTATTTATTTTTAATAATCAACCAGGAATTAAAACATACTCCCTGGATAGGCAACCAAGTCTGGCCTTGAGATTAAAAGATTTAATTGAATTCTGTCCCACTGAAACCCAGCTTGGAAAACGTTACAAAAATGTTATCAGCCAGAGTATACACTACATTGCTGTCACTACATCGATGACTTAAATTGTAAGCTGTGTTTACTGAATGTTGAATGTTTTTCTCAGAATATGTTAATGAGGATAAAAAAAACCAAAAAAAACAAAAAAACTTAAACTCAGCCAGCGTATTGAGTAGTTGATTATTGACAACTGCGACAAAGAGGCTTTTTCTGGCAGGCTTACTAAATCAGTCACTGAAATAAAAAAAACAAATACTACAGAGTAATGTTTGTTTTAAATATCAAAGCTGTGTAAAGTACTGCTGTCTGAGACCGACAACCTGAAGTATAATTAGATGATAATAGCACATCTTTGCCGCTCCTGCCTTGGCACTATTGATATTCTGTTTTAGAAAGAAGGGGGGTTGATTTATTATTATCTTTAGATTTTTTTACATCACATACAAAGTGCAGAATAGTTAACAGTTTACTCTCCACAAACCTTCTGAGTGCAGTCATTCAGTAAATCAGCTTTAGAATTTTCAATCTGTCACAATAATAGTGCTTTCAGAGTGAGAACTTTTGAGTTTAACTTTTGTGGGCAATAGAATTGAGATTCAGTTCCAAGTAAAACCCCCTTTTTATTTCCTAATAATTCTAGCAAATGATTCTAGCTATACTAAGCCATTGTTTATTTGTCAGTGAAGTTCCTACATTATCTGGCTAGCATACTGAGTTTTAGGCATCATGAATTAACCTGTGTTAATACTTTTTTCAGTCTTGCTTCATCTGACAACTGACACACAGACAGTGATACAATAAATCTAATATACTTTCCTGCTACAGCATAAAACCATAGATATAGTATCACCAAGCAACAGATTTGTTGAAAAAAGTAAGTGTTGGAAACGCATCACCCTGTTGTAAACATTCAGAACCAGAAGGGAGCTTATAATAATAATTGGAAGACTTAGTTCATCCTCTTTTCTCCTTTGAAAAACTTTAGTACACCATTCCAGAAGGGTGGGGCCTCCCACCAGTGTGGGATGCGCTCAGCATGTATTGTTGCAGTCAGCAGAACTAATATGTGAAAGTTTTATCTGTGTGGGCACCGGGATTTTTATTTATTTATTTATTTTTTAATCTCTAGAACCAGATCCTTATTGTTTTCAAATTCACAAAGCTGGGAGGACAGAAAGCAACATTGAGCTCTCTCTTTGTGTCCCTGTCTCCCTGTTGGCTCAGCAGAGCTTGATGAAGGAATTTGACCTAGTTAGTATCCTCTATCTCTCTCTCGCTCTCTCTCTCTAGACAGGCTGGAGGCGAATTAAAAGGACATCGTGGTTCAGCCCTGCGCTTGTGCAGCACCATGCAGCAGCTGAGTGTGCAGGGTTCCTTCTAGTTTTCTGTAGGAAAGCACCACGCCTTGTTCACTTGGCAACTAACTTTTTTTGTGTTTTGTTTTTTTTAGCAGTCCAGAGTTTTGAAGACAGTACAAGCAATTCCTTTAATGAAATTCAGGTGAAACATTTATTTTAGGGAAAGAGCTGCTTTGGAAGAGCTTACACTGACCCACGATGTATGTATTATTCCTTCTACAGCAATACTATAATAAATAAACAAAGAAAAACAAAAGAAAGACAAGCTCCTTAAGCTCCTTAACTGCCTGTAGTACTGTTTGTTGATAAACCACAAGCACAGAGTTGGGTGGGATGTGGAGAAATGAGGTAAACGAGATAGTGGCACCAGGGCCTTTTGGACTACATTTCCATAAAGATGGTAGCTATTTATATATTTTTTCTATAGAAACAGCTACATTTGTGTAATAAAACAGAGTATGATCTATTACCCAGGGGTTTTTCTTTTTGGTTTTTATTTTCTATATTTAAATTTAATTTTGTAAATCTAATTCTGTAGTTAATAATATTGTTATTTGGTTATATCACCAAGAAGTTCAAGTAGGATGGTATCAGACAGACCCTACACTGAGACTAACCAGTCCTAGCTTTGAATAAGGACTGGAGTAGGGGTGTCAAATATACGACCCGTGGGCCGGATTTAACACTCACCAAAAACAAAGACATAAAGATAAAGACAAAGAATATTAGTGACTGCTACTGCTGCTTCCTGATACCAAGGAAAGCCGCTAACCAAACCGCTAACCAAGATCATGCAGCAGTCTCTTGACACAGGGGTGGTACCGACAGACTGGAAAATTGCAAACGTAATACCGATCCACAAAAAGGGAAACAAAACTGAACCAGGTAACTACAGACCAGTAAGCCTGACTTCTATTATATGCAAACTTATGGAAACTATAATAAGATCCAAAATGGAAAATTACCTATATGGTAACAGGGTCCTGGGAGACAGTCAACATGGTTTTAGGAAAGGGAGATCGTGTCTAACTAACTTGCTTGATTTTTTTGAGGATGCAACATCGATAATGGATAATTGCAAAGCATATGACATGGTTTATTTAGATTTCCAGAAAGCTTTTGACAAAGTCCCACACAAAAAATTAATTCTCAAACTGAATGCAGTTTGGATTCAAGGAAACACATGTACATGGATTAGGGAGTGGTTAACATGTAGAAAACAGAAAGTACTGATTAGAGGAAAAACCTCAGAATGGAGTGTGGTAACCAGCGGTGTACCACAGGGATCAGTATTAGGTCCTCTGCTATTCCTAATCTACATTAATGATTTAGATTCTGGTATAGTAAGCAAACTTGTTAAATTTGCAGACGACACAAAAGTAGGAGGAGTGGCAAACACTGTTGCAGCAGCAAAGGTCATTCAAAATGATCTAGACAAGATTCAGAACTGGGCAGACACATGGCAAATGACATTTAATAGAGAAAAGTGTAAGGTACTGCACGCAGGAAATAAAAATGTGCATTATAAATATCATATGGGAGATACTGAAATTGGAGAAGGAATCTTGACTCAGAAATGTCTTCATCTAGACAATGTGGGGAAGCTATAAAAAAGGCTAACAAGATGCTCGGATACATTGTGAAAAATGTTGAATTGAAATCAAGGGAAGTAATGTTAAAACTGTACAATGCGCTAGTAAGACCTCATCTTGAATATTGTGTGCAGTTCTGGTCACCTCGCTATAAAAAAGATATTGCTGCTCTAGAAAGAGTGCAAAGAAGAGCGACCAGAATTATTCCGGGCTTAAAAGGCATATCATAAGCAGACAGGCTAAAAGAATTGAATCTGTTCAGTCTTGAACAAAGACGACTACGTGGCGACCTAATTCAAGCATTCAAAATTCTAAAAGGTATTGACAGTGTCGACCCAAGGGACTTTTTCAGCCTGAAAAAAGGAACAAGGACCAGGGGTCACAAATGGAGTTTAGACAAGGGGCATTCAGAACAGAAAATAGGAGGCACTTTTTTACACAGAGAATTGTGAGGGTCTGGAATCAACTCCCCAGTAATGTTGTTGAAGCTGACACCCTGGGATCCTTCAAGAAGCTGCTTGATGAGATTTTGGGATCAATAAGCTACTAACAACCAAACGAGCAAGATGGGCCGAATGGCCTCCTCTCGTTTGTAAACTTTCTTATGTTCTTATGTTCTTATGATACCTTGGACCTCTTTGCTTGAACCAGCGCATCAACATCTGGAGCAAATAACTGGGCTGAGGATATCTTGAGTATCGAGTTAAGGTGTGTGTGTCAATTAGTTGAGAATTTTATTTATTTATATTCAAGAAGGAGAAAGCTTGCTGCTTTTCAGAACACACTATTTCAATTCTTCAAAAACTCTCCATCAGAAAATGGTTTTGAAGAAACAGCTATTTTGTGAGCAATCACATAGCATGCCTTAACAGCAGCATCACTTATGCTACAGGCATTAGTAAACTTCGATTGCTGCATAATGTTCCTGTGTATTTCTTGCCATGGTTTGCTTCACAGTGCCTCTTTATATTGTATTATTTCACAACATCCACATGTTGCGTTCTCTTCACGGATAAAGACATGATGACACTTCTCACTACCGAACTTACAAATCAGAACTAAAAACCTTTTTTTCTGGTATTGCTGGTGTCATAACTCGAACCAGCTGCCGCACTGCCGTCTCACCCGCCTGGCCGTCGATTGACAGCAATCACAGCAACATGGCAATTTGTGTTGCTCATGTGAATGAACTCGCTGTTTGCATGTTTGGCATTTTTGCACACGTATTCTAAGGGGTGATGTGAGTGAAATAATCAATAAATGCTGTTTAGGGGAATGTAAATATGCTATATATGATCATTGTTGTTAAACACAATCATTTTCAAGGTTTGGGGTTCGTCCTTGTATTATTAGCGCTGTCACGCGGCAAGCACCAAGGTATCGGATCAGGCCCGCCAAACTAAACGAGTTTGACACCCCTGCACTAGAGTATCACCTACTCAGTGTGCTAGCTCGGCACCAACATTCAAGTCCCCCACCTGCAAGTCCCCACCTCATTAAGCCTCAGAGGTGGTCAGAAAGGTGTTGAACCATGACAGGTTAGGACAATAGGGCTCATCATTAACAGCTTTGAGTTTGCTGTGGTGATTTGAATCGTTACACAGAAGTGGATTTATTTATAAAAAAGGCAAGGGGCTTTGATTACACATTTCATTTGTGCCGCTGGTGAGTACTAGCTACTTCGCAACATGTGTCATGAAATCTGAGTCGATTCAAAAGCTGTTCTAGGTCACCAGCTGATCTTATTCTTGGGCCTGGGTTTAAAAATGCTTAAATTATTCAGAAAAAAAATTAAAAAAATAAAATGAAACAGCGCTCTTTTCTGTAACTAACTGCTGTGCTATTGAATAGATGTACTAAGTACCCTTTTTATATTTTATATTTTGTTATGTGGTGGTTTCGAGGAATTCAGTGTTACAGAGATCTTGGAAGAAATTCAAGGTGAAATGTAATTGTGCTTTTTCATCTTCCCTCCAGTTAGCAGGTGGCATACCACATCACACAGTAAATGTAAAAAGCCTGTACTGTCGCAGTAACCTCAGACTTAAATGGATTCCTTTATTCTGAGACTTGAACAGGCATATAAGATATACAAATCAGACAATAGATTTATCAGGCAAGATGTGCCAACATTTATCGTTTGTCAGTTTGTATCAGACCATTCTGCAGTAATGCCCTTTAGGAGCGAGACATTTTTGACACAGGTGTCTCAGCCTGGATATGCAGAGAACAATTACAGGTTGACAGTAGTTTTCCTGATCTTTTCATATCACTCTTTCAGTGACATTAAGCATTCCTCTGATATAATTTGTAACAAACCCACTGTGTCTGAAATGGCTCTGAAAGAAACTCAAATTAAGCAACAAGTCTGTTAATCCTGGACACATTATTCCAGAAAGTTTTATAAATACCCCTTCTTCCCTGTCTGTTTTCATCTTAAAACTGACCCGTGGGGGTTCCCAAGTGGCACATCCAGTGAAGGCGCTCTGCGTGAGTGCAGGATGCACCCTATAGCCTGGACGTTGCCAGTTCGAGTCTGGGCTATTCCACAGTCGACCGTGGATGGGAGTTCCCAGGAGGTGGCGCTCAATTGGCTGAGTGTCGCTGGGGGGGAGGAGTCTAGGTTGGCCAGGGTGTCCTCGGTTCACCGCACACCAGAGACCCCTGTAGTCTGGCCGGGCGCCTGTGGGCTTTCCTGTTAGCTGCTCGGGAGCTGCATTGTCCTCCTACTCTGTAGCTCCTGGGCGGCTGCATGGTGAATCCACAGTGTGTAAAGAAGCGGTCTGCTGACAGCACACGCTTCGGAGGACAGCGTGTGTTCGTCTTCGCTGCTCCCGAGTCAGCAAAGGGGTGGTAGCGGTGAGCCGAGCATAAATAAATAATAATTGGCCATTTCAAATTGGGAGAAAATAAAAAAATAATTGGCAACAACTAAATTAATTTTTTTTTTTTTTTAAATCCGACCCGTGAAAAATTGGATACAAAGGGTTTGCATCCTAGATCAGCAAACATTTTCATGCAAATTGGTGCACTTGTTGGGAAGGTCAAAGACTGGGCTGGGTACTTTAGAGGAATTGAGCCAGAGAGGTGTTGGGATTCTCATCTGCAAATAAACAGAGTATTTCGGTCTACAGCACTTTCAGGCTGGCAAGATTCATAAGCTCTATATTTATCACGAAATTATTTACATCGAAGCTGCTTTTTAACAGATGGGTTGAACAATCAGGCACGGTTTACTAATCTTATGAACAGTTAGTAAAGCTTAAATCTTTTTTTTATTGTATAAATTTCAGCTTGGGTTGACATAGTTGGCAGCAGAAACAAACAAAACAATAAAGCAATGCAGATCCCAGTAAGCTTGAGTTACAGATCTCAGGGATCCTAGGTGTGAATTAAGATGTGAAAGGGTGTGCATTAAGATATAATGGATTCCAAATAAGTCTACCGGTCTATAGGCTTTCTGTAAACTAAATGTTTAACTAAATGTTAACTAAAGGGTTGTTTCATATACCCAGTTATGTGAGGAATTGGTCTAATAAACAGGCAAAAATGATAAAAAGTACAATTTACATTAACAGGAACTGTCTCCAGGAGAGAAATTGCCTTGGGATGAATGATGTCCTCCCTAGCTGAAATATTTTATTCATCTGAAACAAACACAAAATTGTATTTGAATATTCAGTGAGCATACACACTCAAGAGTAGATGTACTAAGATGGACCAGTCGAACAACAAACATCCCACAATTTGCATTTCTGTTGCAACAATTCGCAAAGTATACATTTTCAAGGGATCAGCAACAAATTTAGCATTATACCACTAATTGGTATTTTCATAAGTAGCCTATAAACCAAATATATACTGTCATTTTTTAGTTAAGTTAGTCAGTGCTAAATTGTGCACAATTACAAACCACCTGCATATTACTAGAATAGGTGAATCTCCAGACTTCCAACTCGTTTGCAATTGGTTTGCGACTATTGCGATTTAGTTGTATTGCAATATTGTATGGCTACTGTTATTCCAGCAGCATTGATAAAGAACTGGTGTGCAGTGGTATGCTGGTTGCCATTTTGCAATGATGATGCATGCTTTTTGTGCTATTATATTTATATTGTTTTAGTTCACTGGTAGTTTAAAGTTTAGAAAGGGAGCATATTCACTGAAACCAGCTGAGCACCAATGCACTTGTTTTTCACCAGGTTGTGTACCATAGGGATCTACGCTTCTGAATGTAATTACTAACAGAATCTTGACATTAGAAGTTTGGCATTTTTTACTTGACAGTAAAAAGAGCAAAACATTAAATTGTCTAACTATGCAGAAGTCTGTCTGTGTGTTTAAAGAGAAAAGTGAGGCGCTCAATTTCTGCATTTTTCTAGGCAAATCTGTTTATAGTGGAATGTACTAAATGAAATGTATGCTAATGTACTACTGTCACTCTTTAGAAGTTAGACGTGGATTCATTCTTAACTTCTTAAATTGACAAAAAATATTAGGCAAATACCAAAGAAAACATTATTTGACTAAACTGTATACGCTGTACCCAGGGTATAACATGTGCATTCCGTATATTCTTCTGTGTGCCTGACAAAATATGCACAACTCATTTTTGTTTTGGTTAAAGTCTGCACTGTTGCAGAAGTAGCAGCTTTATTAGGTATAATGGCCCATTACAAAATGTTTTTGAACTTATCATTGCTAAGCGGCTCTGCCTATAAAGAAAATACTTCAGCCCTTTTCTCTTTGCAAGTGCGTTGTGAACATGTACTATATAAAGTCTAATAAACAAAAGTGAGCAGCTTCAATAACAAAAACCAGTTCATGAAATGAAATTAAACTGTCATCATTTTATGTGGTATGTTCCATTAAAGCAGCTGTTGTTTTAAATTTGTTTTTTTAGCACACACTGAAGACTAATGGAAGAAAATGCAATTTGTTTTAAAGAGAGTGAAAGCACCTTGACTAGTCATTTCAAACATTTACATAAATCTGATATATCCTCCCTGATGGATGTAAATGAGCAATTACTACAAACTTCAACACAAGAAAGGGAGTAGTAATAAAACTAGTGAGTTGAAGCTTAATATAAAATTGAACTATTGCCCTTTTATATGAAACGTACCCTATTAAAATGCAAGTCGTTTCAAATGAATTTGTGGCCCAGATTGTATATAGTTGTATTTCTTCTTCATGAAGGGGTATAGTAAGGAGAATGGCTGTTAATACAGTTGCAGTATTGTGCACAATCACTCCACAAGCCACACATAATAGTGATTGTGGCAAGGCAGAAGCCCTGCTTCTGTATATTGTGGGTTTTGTGAATATAGGGCTGGCAGGGAGGGGGTTAAAATCCTCCCTGCCAGAAAACTTGGGAGAATGTGGCTGGAGCCTTAATTGAATGATTAATGGTTCATTAGGCTCCAGCCACATGGTATTTAAGGAAGCGAAAATCCTTTGTTTGGGGGTTGGTGTGTAGGTGAGTTTCACTGTGTGCTCTGTATTTTGTGTTGGTTAATGACGGTGAATGCCCAGCCTGACATTACTGTTTACATCAATTGTTGTTTTGTTTTATTTTGGCCACTGTGCCTTGTTCCTGTTTGTTATTATGTTTAATAAACATGCTTGAACTGCAGCATCCTGTCTCACTAACATGTGGGACCACAGCGCTATCCTCACAGGGATGTTTTACTATTACTTGGATTTCCCTGACTGATTCTGCTTACAACACTTAAAATTGTATGTTTTATGGACATACTGTACGCAAACAATGAACTAAAACTGCTATTCAAGGTCATGCTGATTATTACAATGTAAAAGCAATACAAAGTCCGACCTGTGTTCGGATTCACCTAATTTTTTAGATGACTGTGATCGGACCCTCCCCAGAGGAGATTTAACCTAAATTTGCTCCTCAAGGCGCCAGAAAAACACATGATTGCATCAGGCACTTCAGATAAACCACTCACTGTAATGCAATCATTTCTCAGTGTGAATCAAGAAGAATTACTTTCACAGTGGGCTTCAGTGGAACCCCAGACTGTCTTTCTGACAAGTCCTATTTTGAAGATTCCCCTATGGACCAGGTTTTTTATCCTTCTCCCTCCTGGCCTGTGACAGTATAACAGGAACAGTGTGCCCTGAACTGGATGGTTTGACAGTTCATTCCAGGGTTAGTCGGAAGTCGGCCATCCAAAAAGGGGGCGAAGCCATAATACTAGAAGTCAGTGCCTTACTGCGGTAGGCGATGTGTAGGTCATGTGGATTGGAGGAGACGTGATTGCATTCTCTACCAAAGGAGGATGACTGAGGGTATAACAGGATGTGGCCGAGCCGTCTGTTCTTTTTTTATGGTTACGTAAGGACCTGTAAAGGAATACAGCGAGAATAGAACCGTGAGTGTTTTGTGTTGTTATTGTCTAATAACTTATGTTTGTCATTTGTAGATGGCTAACTAATCCGGGAGCTGTCGCTAAAAGCCAGTATCCACCCAGGACCACTCTACACCATTGCTGTGACCTTTAACGGTATTGAATCACCACTTGCACAAGGAGCACCCACTGTTGGACTTGTGAGCGTGTGTATAAAGTGTGTGTGAACAGCATTATTATTTCTGGACTGTCCCCTGTGTTTTACCTGCGCAATACACATTGTTGTATAGAGCCAGGTACTATTATTTAAGGTTGCCAAACCAGCAACCCCACTGATAAAAGAGCTGTGTTTTGACTGTGAACTGTATTAATGTCTATCATTCATGAGCACTGCACCTGTGCACCTGTAAGAATACAAAGAGAACCTCCTTCAAAACACACTGTACTGCAGAAAATGACACTTAATCAGGACTCTTTTTTGACGATGCCGTTTTACAGAGTTGCTTATTATTAGGTAATTATCATAAAAACAAGAGCTAGGGTGGAAACTATCATGCAACCCTTCATAGCACAGAACTTGTTTGTGGTATTACCAGGGGTCTTGTGTTTTTTCCAATCATACTGTTCCAGTTACATTGTCATGACAAGGCAGAACACACAGTGGCGACTGGTCATTAATGGCTGAAAGGGCTAAGCCCCTCCAAGGACATGTTATTCCAACTTGTTCACTTACAGCGCTAATACTAATTTTTAGTTTTGTGTTATCATCAATTCATTTAATTCAGTCCCTTGTTTAAATTTACAGTGAAGATGCAGCCTCTTATGTAAAGATGTTGTTGACATTCCTTACCTTCCATCATTATCAGAGTGGAGAAGGTTAAATTTTGTTAGCCCTCTGCATTGTTCGAGTTGCTATGTGTTCATCAATTCATTAGTCGGGATTTACACAGATTCCCTACAGTTCACGCGAAGCATGCTAGGAATAAAATGGGGCTTATCTCAAACAGCCCAAGATTTATCTGAGTATTTAAGGTAACTACCAATGTAACACTGCAGCCAACCAGTTTCTCAGTTATTAGGTGAGTGACAAGGGTAAACGGCTAGTAGGGTACAATGAATTACATCTAAAATTTGCTTCAGAAGACTTTTTTCTATGTCAATGGAAGGAAAGTTGGAGGTTAAAAGGCAGGGCCTACACCAGCCTCGTGATATTAAAATTACACAAAATGACAAGAAACAAATCCAAAGCTTTTGGGTGTCATGGTTTGACAAGAAGGATTGGCTGACATTGATTGAAGAAAAAAAAAAAACTTTATTTTGTTTTCCATGCATCTTGTTTGGAGGGCATGAAGCTTGGACCAAAAACAGAATCAATGATTTAAACACCTATCAGAGAAAGTTAATAAACATGAGTGCAGTGCTTCTCATATCGGGAACTGAAAATGACTGGAAACATTAATATTGCTACTCGGATTGATGAAGGTTACTGTATTTCCGTGCAAAGGCATAACGAGCTTGTACAAAAGAATAGGTCTGTTCTTTCTCAGATAATTTACTGCTTCAGGTTCTGTGGAAGTCATGAGTTGCCACTGAGAGGTCATGATGAGAGGGAGTCTTCTTTAAATCAAGGGGTGTTCCTAGATTTGGTAGATGTGTTTTCTCAAGTAGACAATCAGTTAGCTGATCACCTTGCAAATACAGCTGTGCCTAAAAATACATCGAAGACCATACGGAATGAACTTCTAGATTGTATGCTGGAAGTGTACAAGAAGAAAATTAAAACTAAAGTTTCAAATGCAAGCTTTGTGTGAGTACAAGCCAATGAAAATGACAGATGTGTCATGTACAACTCAACTAGTGATTGTGCTTAGGTATATCACTGAGGGCTCTGTAGTTGAGAGGTTTCATGATTTGTTGGAAATTAGGGACTGAAAGGCTGAATGATTAGCAATTCTTCTGAAAAAAGAACTGGAGTCTTACAATTTAAAAACAAAACTCATCACGCAGACATATGACAGTGCAGCTGTAAGGATTGGTGCCAATTAAATGGTGTCTAAGTAAGACGCACAAAGTTATCCATATACGCACTTTGTCCATTGTTATGATCACCAGCTAAATATTATTTGACCACCCATTCTATCTCTGTGTCCAAAAGCAGCCTCCTATTCAACCTCCATATCAGCCCCAACTTATTCTTCCCCTACTCTCAACACCATTTCTTTCTTCAGGAATTGTGTATCAACAGTTTCTCCGATTCATCCTTCAGCTCTGCTTGCTTTTTCATCAAACAAAGATTCCCATGGAAGACCCATCAAATATTCCAGTGGCAGTCAGCTTTGCATTAATTCAATGACATCGTTACTAACCGCAAGTGGTGAGCAATTATCACTTTTACAAGTCGATTTGATTATTAATTCGAGATATGAAAATAATTCTGATTATAGATTATTCTAATAACATAATTCTTAAGGGGAAAAAAGTCACAAAGAGGTTCCTGATTAAATGTTTTTCTTTATTTCTAATTAAAAAATACAATACAACTTCAATAACTTTTTTCAACAGCACTTTCAAACATACAAAGCATACAGTATGCATATATTGAAGTCACTACTAAAGCAGCATAACCAATAAACAATATCACTTTACAGAAACCATTTATATAAATAAAGAAGAAAAGCACACACAATCTGACAAAGCACTCTCTTGCTGTCAACTGCCTAAAAGCTTCTCTTAAGCTCTTTTGAACCCCTAACTCTCTAGTTAGCAGTAAAACATGATCAGAAAATCGTCATTTTGTAGATTATTATCATAATAATAATAATAATAATAATAATAATAATAATAATATAATAATAATAATAATAATAATAATAATAATAATAATAATAATAATACATGCCTGGAAGTTTATTAACTCATTAAATATAATGTAATACAAGAATGGCAACCTGAAACAAAATATTATAAAAATAATTGTCAGTAATTAATAATTACAATTATTTTTATAATCTTTTGTTTCAGGTTGCCATTTTTGTTGTATTATGTTTCATTTAATAATACATGAAACGTAATACAGAAATAGTAATTTGAAACATTTTTGTTTCTTTTTTTTTTTTAAATGTAATTTCTTAACCTGCCTCGCTGACTAAACTAAATTGAGAAAACGAGTCAACAATAACAGATGCATACAAGTGAAAGTCCCAGTAAAACAATACAATAACTTTGCGCAGCTCATTTATAAATACATATTTATATCAATATCCATAAACCATTGCTTTGGTTTCAAGGGTGATTGACCTGACGTAGACTGACCCTGTATTTATATAATTTAATATCCGCTGCTTTTCTCTTGCGGAACAAAATGTCATTAATAAGGTGATTGATAAATGTGTAAAGAAAATGCAAATAGTTTGTATTCATGAACTTGCATTATTTATACACTTGCTCACCTTTTTCTGACAAGTATTTATAACGAAGAGTTCTGTACACTGCACTCCTTATATGTCTTTGTTCAGGATACTGTTTTGTGTGCATTATGGGAGATTTACAGGAGGCAGGTCTCGAGGTTCTTGCACTACAGATCCCAGAGGGAGAGCAGCTTCAGTGGGTGCCTGAAGTGAACCGCTGAAATCGAAAGTGGCTGTGATGCGGAAGTAACTTTTATGATGAGTGACCATAAAGAAAACGTGAAGTTTTATAGTATAATAATCAATCAAAATTGTACAGTTTATTATTCGTTCGAAGTCGGTTTCGGTGTTTAATTTAATAATCGGAAATTAACCGTATTTTCAATTAATCGCGTATCACTACTAATCGCCTCTACCCCAATCAACATTCCTGCTCTATCACATGCTCTTCAATATCACCCTGATCATCTACTGGTTTAAAATCCATCCCTTCTTCCTCTATAGTTTGTAAAAACCTCCAATCCGCGGTAAAAGAACCAGAAGTCATCAGCTCTCTTATCTCAAAGGAATTCACGGAGGGCCCATTTCTAGCCCCTCCCTTCCCTCAATTCCTTATCAATCCTATTGAAGAAGCTACAAGGAAAATGTTAGGCAAGAAGCGCCTCATCATTGACCTCACTCGTGGCTCTTCTATCAGCAGGATTAATTTTCTCATTCTGTTGGATCTGTTTTCTCTTCATTATATCACCATATCTGATGCTCTCCATTCCATTGAAATGTTTGGATGGGGTTCCTCGTTAGCTAAAACAGACATTTCCAACGTCTTCAAAGTCATGATTATACTCCTTTCTCTCCATCATCTTTTTGGTATCCGCTGGAAGGAGCCATTTTACTTTGCTAATAAACTTTTGAATGCCACAGCAGCCCTAAAATCTTTGATTCCCTCTCCAAAGCCCTCTGCTGGATTCTAATCAGTATTAATCGCATAACATTTCTGCTGCACTTATTAGATGACTTTTCTCCTTATTTCTCTTCCATCAGCCCCTCCAGTTGAAACACTTAGAACTCAGGTCTCTCTCCTCAGCAGTTGGCGTCCCCCTCTCAGAGTTCACTCTCTGGAATTCCTAGTAATAACATTGGATACTATCTGATTTGAAGCCTGACTGCCTCCTGATCAACTGGAATGCATTCGCTCTCTCTGAAGTGATAGGGAGACAGGAAGGAGAAGGAGGGAAACTTTTGCCATTCCCCTAAACAGAAGACAAACAGCGATCTAGTCATGGAATCCCTTTGTCTTTTTGCATTCTTTGGTTGTCTCTGCTGTTCTGAGTTTGCTGTCCCCTCTCCATCAAGTTTTCCCTCCCTGGGCCTTTCTTCCTGATACCTCTCTCTCATTCCTGACTTTCACTATCTCCTTTTTCTTCGCATTCTTAAAACAGATCAGCTATGACAGGGGAAGTTTGTTCAGCTGTGCAAACTCAACTCACCTCTTTGCCTTTATTCTTCTTTGTCCCTTCTTCTTATTCATCTTTCCCGTCACACCCCTCCAACCCCTTCAATCCTTTCTTTTTCAACTCTAACAGTTTTATTATAACAATAAACTGGTTTTCTACTCATCTTGGTGGTGCAGTTGCGGGGAGCTGTGGGTCCTCTTTTGGGGGCAAGTGAAACTCACTTTCCAACCTTAGAGCCGACCAACGTCTTCTCTCCCTCTGAGAGGAAGTTTTCCCACTGGACAGAGGGGACCCCCGAACAAAACTTTTCAGACTACTTTTTTAGAAGACATCAGGCAACATGTAAACCAGCAACCACAACAGCACTGACTGCATTGCAAACACAACAGTCAGACCCTGTTTTTCTCCCAATTTGTGAACTGTGCTATTGCTTGGCATGTCAAAAAATATAGGGGTTTGATCAGCATTTCCAATCTGTCCCTGCTGGTACTGTTTATTATAAATGATGAAATTGTAAAAGCTTCTCTTGGTATTCCTCAGGAAGCTAATGACACTTATTTGAAAATGGCTGCCTGTATAACATGGATGATTTGAAATCGGGCAGACATCTTTGTTGACTTTTCTCAGCACTGAGTCACTTTGCTGCTTGTGTATTCAGACAGTGACATCTTTGTTGTCTTTTCTCAGCAATCAGTCACGTTGATGTTTGTGTGTGCGGATAGTCACGTCTTTTGTTGGTGATTTTAATACATGCATCACTATACTGTACTCAAATCTAAGATGCAGGCTATGTTTGAGAAATTCTTAAATTCTTAGGAATGCGGTAATTGGTTGGCTGTTTTCCTTGTTAAATGTCTACAATTCTTTGTATGTGAGCAGTGGTGAGCAGTTCACTTTACATTGATTGAAGTTTGGTATACATATGAATTCCATAAGACTAAGAGTAGAGCTATCCATACACAAAAATACTTATTTATAAACAGTTGTAATCATTGATTAAACAGACTAGATTTTCTGTATTTTGCTGTGTTAATCATACAGTATGTAGAGATCCTTGAAACATGATTAGGTAGTTGAAAGGATAGCTGCTTAAAATATAATGTAATCAGATACGTACAAGTAATTTCCAGTCAGCAGAAAGATCACACCATGTCTCTTGTACATTAAAAAATATTTGTATTACCTTACACTTTTGGTAATTGATTTGTAAAGTTTCATTAATGTGTTTTGTATAGATATAGATTCTCCAGGTCATTGTAATACAGTACAGAGTCTAATTCTCAAGACACGTTGCATGAGCAATTTTGATTTTATCCTAGCAGCCTGATTTAATCTATATTTAGTGTCTGAGAAAGCAACCACAGACCTGGGAAATGAAACCTGTCATGAACTCCCAATAAAATGGGCCAAATTTTAGAGTACATTATCAAATTCTCCCAGTGACCAATAATACACAAAAAATCCTCCTTAAAACAATACTTTTAATTAATTGTGTTATGCAGTGCAAGTTCTTAAACTGCAGTCTGAACCTTGGAAACTGGTGCAGTGAATTATCCACCCTATACAGCAGCTGTGTAATGGACTGCTGCAGTACAGAAAATAACCAGCACTAATCTCCAGTAATGACTGTTTCATAGAGCTGTCTTTAGTTGTATTTCTTCTGAGTCCTCTTAAAAAAAAAGACATGCAGTGACAGAAGTCATCACAGTTATGGAAAAAGCTAAATAAACTGTTGCTTTTAAGTATGCTCATTTGACTCTGAAATGGAGACTAAGCAGTGTTTCGTAGTGAAAGGAGGTGGCCCTGTGGTGCGGTATATCTTTGTAATAAACACAGGCAGGATACTTCAATTGCAGTACAAGAACAATTGTGGTGTTCATTATTCAGTTCACAACCTTCGTATAACACAAAATAAACAAAACACACAGCATACCTTCTTTAGAAGGTATTATCTATACTGGATCACTTGGTCCTAACTAAACACAGGAATGCTAAGCCATTTACCCGTAACAAAACATCAAATCATTGAAGTTCACCCAGAACATAAGCAGTTCCCCAGACTACACAGCACAACACAATAACTCTCTCTTGCCAACATGCATCACTTTGCATTAATTCTGAAACAAGTTTAAAGGATGCACACATACTTGACATTCCTGCAGATCATTTTAAAAGGGTGATTTTTGCTTTGAAGTTAATTACAGTTCTCTTCTGACCCCTGTAGTCAGACTGATCCCTCTAGAGGAAGGAAAGTGAAGTACAGAGCATAAGGCTCTGCATTCTCAGGCTTACATAGTAACCCTGACTGACTTTATTACAGTGGACACATTGCAGACATTACAAATCATTGTGAAAAGTGTATTACTTTCTGTGATTTTCCCAATTCCCATGACTGCAATCATGCCAGCTGACAGAATTGTGATTTTTTTTAAAAGTGTGCGAATATACTTGCCTGCCACCCCCTAAAACTGCAGATCAGTTCCACAGCTGTTTATGTTCCTAAACCATATCTGGCTGTGTCCAACTAACAAAGCAATTTATATTTGTTTATTTGACACCTTAGTGAACTCTGTGGTGGTAGCCATGTGTATTATACGAGAGTGTGTTTCTATGGTAACTATAGCTTATTATTTGTTATGTTAATTTGACTGAGAACCATTAAATGTATTCTTTGGATAGTGCTCAACTGATATTGTTTCAACAATAGTGTACCTATGAGCCTAAGCTACATAGGAGGCAACTCTTACATACAGGCTTTTAGATAATGAAAAAAAAAAGCCCTTGGCATCTTTAAGAACAAAGTGTATCTGTGAAACTGATATACAGTCTGTCCTATTTTACATTCCCTCGACTCCTTTTTAATCAGCCCTGCCAGAAGCCAGTAACCCTGATTGCTGGATTGTAGTGCCAATGGGGCAGTGCCAGCTCCTGCTATTACACTAGTTAACAGTGATTGTTCGGGGTTGAAGTAATGTGTGGGATGTCTGTTGACCTCATAGTGGAGTACCACGCCTGTAGTAGATGCCCAGGTTGGAATGAATCCCGGCGCAGTGTCAGAAGTCAAAATGAAACACAACAGTCATGAGAAGACAGCAGTGTGGATGTTACAACTGAAATAGCTGGCTAATATCCACTTGCCTTTTATGATCAACATATTTTCAACATATCGTCCTGGTGTTCGGGTTCTATCTTATTCTATATATAACATACATGGGTTAGATAACTTCTGCTGTATTTAGTTGCACACTTTACTGCACGCTGCTGTCCATGATCACCTGACCTGACCAGCCTAAAAAGCATTACATAATATCAACTTTCCTGGAATCATTTCCCTTTGTCATTACATTTCTTATCTGTCAGTCTCTTACAAAGGTCTTAACAATGCTCACAAAAAAAAATAATTAATGAATAATGACAAGAAAAAGAAAGCTTTTATGGAGAATGTTTTAAATAGAAATGTTGTCAGGTTATCTATAATAAGCTTTCAAGTGAGGCTAGGAAGATTATTCCTTAAAAATCCTTGCAATAATAAGTGTGTGTGTGTGTGTGTGTGTGTGTGTGTGTGTGTGTGTGTGTGTGTGTGTGTGTGTGTGTGTGTGTGTGTGTGTGTGTGTGTGTGTGTGTGTGTGTGTGTGTGTGTGTGTGTGTGTGTGTGTGCTATGTGTGTGCTGTGAATTCTCACATTGTTAACATATAATTAAGGTGTGTTTAAGCAGGTACTACAAAGGAAAACCTGTTTTTCAGAAATAGGTCCATGTTCTTCTTTGTGTATGTATGTATGTTATTCATAAGGTTCTGCTCATTTTTGCAGGCAGATGTTTACTAGTGCGGATCGATAAAAAGCTTCTAAAATGTCACACATGTCTCTCCAAGCTGACCACTGTAGGGAAAACAGGTTTATTTCCAGGAATTAATTAAACTGTCAGTTTGTTCAAGGCAAAGCGATTTGTTAGCTTCACATCAAGGACATCTAATTCAGAACTCAGTGGGTATATTTTAAAGCTACACTTAAAGTGGCTAAAATACTTTCATACATTGTACCTGTCATGCAATTCCATTGACTACATAGATCTCAAATGTGCAGCTTCAAAATAAACATAGGATGTATTCTTTCAGTCCTACATATTTAAAACCTATATATTAAATGAATGTGCACAGTGTGAAAAATGAGTCAAGACCAAATAAAACATCACCGAAAGAAACAAATAAAAATAATAAAAAGTACTTCAGTCAGGTTCGTATTTACTGTACAGTTGTCTTTATGAGAGATTCCCTGAAATGTATGAACAACTTCCTATGCGTTTACTAAAGTTCAGGCCCTGTATTTATCAAAGCAGAGGTGAGACTGTTTTTTGTACCATTTCGCTGAACGTTTTAAAGAGACAGAGTGAAATAATGTGCTATGTCTGTGTACAAATGCCAGTACTAAGTACCAATAAACAATATTTAGCCCAGCATGGGATATTTCATCCGGTCTGGTAACATTATAAACTTGCAACTGTTACTAGGGCAAGAATTAGATATATTTAGCAGGAATCTTAGCATTAGCCAGGGCTGTCTGCTTCCAACAAGCTAACACATAGCAGGTGCAAAGTGTCTTACCGATATCCCTTTTCCTAGTCCTACTTCACAATGAACTGATGTACAAGCACGCTATCTGCAAAAGCCATTGTCTCCTGTTGGAAAGGGAATTTATTACAGGCAAATGCCAGCTATTATCGTGTATCGCAGATGTTTTCAGAGCTGTGGTTTGTGGCTCAACAGGTACAGTTATGGCATCCTTCTTATCAAACCACTGCAAGGTACTCCAAGAAACTGTCGTTTCACTTCAATGCAGATAGTTGCTATAATGGGAGAACCTTACCCGTGGCCTCTGTGTTTCATATTATTGAGACAGAGATGGATGGTGATGATTTTCCTATTTCGTTGCTCAGTACAGTCAGTCACTCCCTACAGGCTTTCCTTCTTATCTCTGGGGTGGAATCTTCTTCCAGTTTCTTTCACTATCAAGCTTGAATGTGTCCTTTTACTGGCATAAACCTGTCCCTGGGCCACTGCAGGCTTTCCGTACTGATTTAAAAATATGTACAGATTTTATATTTAACTATTGAATGAATACAGTATTCCTCAAGTTAAGCATCATGATAACTCTGAAGGGACGATCATACTTCTTACTGCATTGTTACGTCAGCGCCCTGCTTTGAGCCAAGCATCAAAGATACTGCAAACTACATCTGTACTGTAGCAGTGTAGCATTCCATAGTCACATTTTTAGGCAATGTAGACATACTGCAGATCTGTCAGTTAGGTACTTACCTGCATAGGTTTCCAAAAAATATAGCACAGGACGTCCCCACGTGTTGGTACAACTGTTTAAATAACATGCCTGTAATTTTTCTTTTCATTAACATCCTGACTACTTTTTGCACTTTAAAGTTTGTTTCAAAGCTTTTTTTCAAAACAGCTGCTGTAGTGCAGTGTACATAAAAGGTTCTACATAAACGGTAAGGCAATGCCAACAGTGTCCGACAGCCAGTGAAAAGTCTAGGGAGATGGTACGATGGGGATCTAAAAGACACAGTTTGTGTGGGAGAAGTTAGACAACAAGCAGTGGAAGGGTTGAAGAGCATAGACATCAGTTCTTTACCGGGCAAACTGAAACTCTGGTGCTTTCAGTTTGGTCTACTGCTGTGGCCACTGACTTGTGTTGAAAACTGGAAGAAAATGGGAGGCAAAGAAAGCTGTGGAAGATTCTAAGGCTGCCCTTTGTATCGGAGATATTATGTGGCAAGTTCATCATGGAAAAGGGGGTCTTGGTCTCAGTTCAGTTCCTCCTACATGGCACAATGTAACCCCAACTTGCTGGAGGAAGCTGGTAGTCAACGAGGTGCAAAAGCAGGAGGAGAGGATCAGGTGTGTAAAGGCTGTTTCCCGGGCCAAGCAGGGAGAATGGATGAGATGCGAGAGTGTGGAACTACTCAAGATCGGCTGGCAAGACCTATGGACAAGGGAACAGAGCAGGATCAGTTTCCTCATCAGATCAACATATGATATTCTCCCATCACCACAGACCCTACACCTCTGGGTGGGTGAGGATCCCTCATGTCCTTTGCGTTCATCACCTGCAACATTAAGGCACATTTTGACAGGATGTAAGGTGCATCTTAGCCAAGGACAGTTTACTTGGCACCATGACCAGGTGCTGCGATGTTTGGACTTAGCATTGGAAGACAAGCATAACCTGACCAGTAAGTTGCCACCAGTTCCATCAAAGCATTACACACAAAAGACAATATTCCTCCATCCAATAGAGCAACCACCAAGAAACGGTGTTAAAATCAAGCCTCGCTCAGGAGCTACTAGAGACTGGAAGATGCTGGCAGATGTTGGTCAACGGCATATTTTTCTACCTGAGATTGCCACAACTAACCTTCAACCAGACATTGTCTTGTGGTCTGGATCAGCATGCCTTGTTCATCTGGTAGAATTAACAGTGCCATGGGAGGATGCTGTGGATGAGGCGTATGTGAGGAAGAAACTTTGGTATGCTCAACTAGCTGCTGAAGCAGAACAGCGAGGGTGGAGAGTTTGAGTTTACCCAGTGGAGATGGGTTGTCGAGGATTTGTGGCAGACTCTACAACCCGGTTTCTCAGAGGTGTTGGATTCAGTGGCCAAGAGTTGCGTCGCACAGTGAAGAACTTATCTGAAGCAGCAGAAAGGAGCAGCAACTGGCTGTGGTTGAGACGGAAAGATTCTGGATGGGGATCTCAAGCACAATAGAAAGACAGTAACGCTGATGTACGGGTAAGTAAGCTGGGCTGAGCTGAGTGGGGAATGGAGGGGGGTGATGCTGGGATGCCAGAATCACTGTTGAGCCCTCTTGAGGTGTCGTGGGCTAGTCAACAAAACACAGAGGATGGAAGGTGCCCACTTGAAGACCCCAGAGATGTACCCTACTTAGCTCAATCCAGACGGTTGTCATGCTGATGCGCTGGGGAGACCACGCTGGGTTGATCCCTGGAGCCAGCATCGCAGCCGTTGTGTGTGCTGATGCACTGAGGAGGCAAAATAAGCTGATCCCTGGAGCCAGCATTACACTTCAGCAATCAACACCAGACAGAAGGATATCTACATTATCAGATGGAAAGCAACACTAATGGATGGAGCTGCAGATGGATCACATTAGTTTACACCCTAGTCTTGTATCTTGTAAAGCACTTTATGATGGTGGTCCACTATGAAAGGTGCTATATAAAAATAAAGATTATTATTTGAGATCTGCCCTCTAAATCACTGCAGGAAGAGCAGTAATTTTCTGTTCCGTACAACATTATGGCTTGTTATTGCTGTGTTACTTGTTTGACAATGTGGGCAATAGTCCTTACACTATCAGTGCACTAGAGCAGCCATTTTGAAAAGATCTTTGAAACAGACTTTGTGTAAAAAGTTGTCAGGATGTTAACAATGAAAAGAAAAATTGCAGTCAAGTTATTTGAACAGTTGTAGCAACACGTGGGGACGTGTAACACTATATTTTTCGGAACCCAACTACTTACTCTTTAATGCAGTAGTTCCACTGTTTCTATTATTTATGGATGGAGTTTTTACAAATCAAGTGATCTGCCTGCTTATTGGCACTAGTTCCTGCTGCTGCAAGATGACCCTCAGAGAGGTCTTGGACTGTTGCTGTGTCTGAACTCAATCTTTTTAAAGAGTTACCTTCTTGCCCTTGGACATCTGCCACTTGCACCTCCTGTTTAAACCTAGCGGATTATATAAAATGCATCAAGAATAAGAACACATTCTACAGTGCGAGTCATTCCCCATTGTTTATTGAACCATATATTAAATAAGGTTGTGTCAAGTGAAAGGAAACCAGATATTGTACATTGTAAAGATTACCGCACCTTAAATGTGATTTATGTGAGTAACTTCTTTGAGGAAAACTTGTCCATATAAAATCTGATGTACAGTACACCACTTAAAATGTAATTTAATTGGTATGTTTATTTTTACTGTATTTAGCCAATTTTATCCAAAATAGTGTTGCACCCTTTGTCAAGGTGTCAGCCATATCTCAGCCAGATTGAATGTGCCTCCTTGAGAACAGTGTGAGTAATAGAAAAATAAACTTCTGATTGTAAAGCTTAGCTTTATTCAGGTCAATGGATATGATACTAAAGCAAGGATCCTAACATACACATACACAGATTTCGTAGTTCTAGAATTCTTTAACTCTGAAAGGAGAGATTGTTATTAGATTACATTGAGTCATTTGTATCGTTCTAGATTGTTGTTTTTTTAGTTTGTGTGACTGGTTTAAAAACCTAAAACCTAAGCCAACATTGGTCGTAAAAAACATGCTGACCTGTTGCAGTGAATTTTTTGTGTGAGGTTCCTATTGTGTCTTCTGGCTGCCAGCGCTCACAAGGGTCATTGAGAGGAAAGAATATTCTTCAGCAGGCACCTCTTTCAATCCTTTACAAAAACTACTGAGACAGAATACTCCCTCTTTTACAGGATGAGTGGCATGTGCAAGAAACACATGTTACCATGTGCAGCACAATAAAAGCTTTATTAGTGAGCCAAACAGAAAAGTATGGCTTGAAAGGAATCAGCAGAGGACTTGCGAACCACGTTTCTCTAGTGCAGTTTTTTTTTTTTTTTTTTTTTTTAATATAATCAATAACACACATTGTGAAGCGCAGTTGAGCATTTTCAATCACTTGTAGAAGTGAATTGTATCAGTACCACTCACGCCTTCAGGTGTGTTGTTGAGGTTTTAAAATGTCTTATTCATTGAAACTGTGCCTGTATGATTGTATTCAAATAAGAATTGAACTGTTGGTTGTACTCTTAACTGCATGGCATTGGAATATTATCATCCAATCAGGATGCACGACATTGCCAAGCCATTTCATAAGCTCTATGATTTTATACATTTTCATTTTTTTATGTCGGTGTTGACATTTCAAGATTTTGTTTTGTTTTGTTTTTGTTTTTAACATTTTACATATATTGTGCTTTTACAGTGACATTTTAATCAAGCCTTGCCCAGGTTAATTTTTTCATACTTTTAAATCACTATCATAAATCATCTCTTTCTGCTTCACCAAAAGAGAAGCAGCAATGTCTCATCTTTGAGGAAATATTATCTTTCTGAGAACAGAACATTGTCATAAAATAAATGAGATAATGAATTACTGCAGCTCCTGGTCCAAATTCAGCACTGACAGGACAACTCTGATTTCCAAGTACTACACTGAAGAGAACACATTCATTGCATATTACCATTCCAAACTTCCTGTGTCACCAATCAGCAATATAATGATAGTTATCGTACAGAAAGGGTTTAGAGCTAATGAAATAGTACCTGATCACTCCTATACTCAGAGAAACACAAACATGTATTCTTATCATTGAAATAAAAAGTGACAGCAAGGTCAGGGAACTGCTGGGGACATGCATACGTTTGTACTGAAAGTATCCTTCCTAATATAGATTTCACATGAACAAACTGGCAGATGTTCAGTTTCAATTGTATGATTCAGTTTTGTAACACTTCACCTATTTTAATTCTTCCTTCTGAAACGAAGCCATCTATTGACCTAAATGTCAAATCCCAAGTTGTTTGTGTTGCATAATGACTGTTTCTGCACCAAAAAAGCTATGTGTACCACAGGGTGTAGCTCGGAATGGAAATTTGGGTGAGCCCCAACTTCGGGTGGACGGGCAAGTTCCAAAGGTATGACGTCACAGGAAATAGTTTACATTACAAACATGATTTCAATCAATTAAATCTCTGAATACATCAATACATGAAAATGTATGGTGCAGAGTGAAGCAAGGCAAATATGTTCTTGCAGTTTATAACAGTAGTTGCGCGTATACACTTCAATTACAAAGCACACTGCATACAACCTACAGAAACAAACACACTGTACAATAATTGCAAAACCTGTTTCATTTGACAAAAAAAGTGCAAACAGAAACTAAAAAAATCCCCAAACAAAAAGCTGTATTGCTTTTTCTCTTAGCTGTATTGTAATCTCTTAGCTATATTGTAATAACTTGCTATCCCTGTAAGTCGCCCTGCATAAGGTCACCTGTCAAGCAAAAATTTAAAATCAGGCTAAGCTCCCCTGCTGCCTTCAAACCAAAACTAAAATCTTAGCTGTGCTGAGAATACCTCGTTTCCAGGTAAATATGGCTGCTTTCGTTTTCACTGCTTTTTCTCAGGTACAGCTATACAAAGATATTGCGTTACAAAAAACGTAGCAGACAAAAATACAATGTTTTAAAACAGCCTTGAGTGACACATTCAGCAACATTTTTCAAGTTTTGTAAACCTTTTAAAATTATGTTGACACGCTAATGAAAAAGAACGTGCAATTTCAATATTTTGCTGCCTTCAAAATAAATCTTATACACGGGAGAAAAGTGAATGGCAAACCTTAAATGACAAAATCCAAGTTTCCAAGTATTTATTAACATTTCTAATGCTACACAGAAATAATTATGAAGTTTTAAAACCACAGATACATTCAAATTATGAATAAATTGTAAAATCATACATGCCACTGATCCGTCATTGTGGTATAACTCAAACACCAATCATGAAGTCATTATTTGTTTGACTGCATTGCCATAGTATCCGAATAAACGGCGCTGATGAAAGTATAAACTCACAGTGTGAAATACTGTAAGGAAAATAAAATGTCTATTTTTTCACGTTAAATTGCAAGCAGCTGAAACAACTTTTATTTTTTCCTTACAAAATCAGCTCTTGATTAGCCAGAAAAATATCTATAGACAGAACAATCCCAAACCACTATATCTCCCATGTAAACCATTTGAAATGTTTTAAGTAGACATATAATAATTCGCAGTGAATGCACTTAAAGTTAAACAGGCAGTGTCACCAGTTACTTACCATTGCCTAGTTAGTATCCTTTCGTCTCCGCTCCACCTTACACAGGATAATAGGTCGGGGCTTGCAGTTATATAGTCATGACACTTGGCATTCACACAGGTGCAGATTTGGGTGGGCCTGTGTGCAAACTGGGTGGGCCGTGGCCACGGGTGTACCATCAACGGGATTACCGAGAAATAAGCTTGCCGTAATTATTTTATTGCACCGAACAAAATGTAACTTTGAGTGTACATGAAGTGTATAGGTCATGAAGTCCTGCATGCTTCTTCTTTTAGTTATGTAGCTATTTAAAATTGTTTTGTGATAAGAATCCTTATCTGTTAACTATTGTATTTGTTCAGAAACATCTGAAAGTCATTGTTTTTCATCATTATCAGTCACTGTAGATAAACTGTGATTTAGTTATTCATCCATTTAACCTTGGGTTTTTAATGAGTTTTAATATATAGAGCTCTCTTCTCAAAAACTTAAATTCCCCTAAAAACCTACATTATATTCCCCACTGGTGTAATTTTTCCAGGTCAGAGTTCTTTTTAACTGACTGTTGAGACTAACACTGCTGCTTTTCGTATAAGAAGGATAGTAAACGCACTTAGCACAGTGCCCACTTTTAAAAGTTTCCCATAGTAAATGTGTAGCAAAATGTAATAAAGCATAGTGAATGCATGGTAAAGCATAGGTATTCATTGTAAGCATCATTAAAAATGAATAGTATAATGGGAAAAATATGGAAAAACTGCTAAATTACTGTGCATGTTTATTGTGGTAAACATTTATAAGGGTGTCCGTTGGAGCTCAGAGGGCAGAGTCTCTAAGCCACCTGTATCATATCCTGCAGCATTATAGAGATAACTAATCCAAGAACAAATCAAGTCAAATCTTGCTTAGTTTCTGAAATCTGGTACCTAAGTACAATCCTTTCAAAGTGTTTCCTCCACTGTTTTTTTGGAAGGTGACGTACACCAGGTAATTTTACAAAACTAGAACAAACAACTGATAAATATAATTCAAAGGTGTTTTGAGTACTAAGTATGGAGTTGTTTGTTTCTCAGGTTTGTAAAATGTAAATGGCCTGTATCAACAAAACTGAGCTTGTTAAAGACTGGAGGAAAATTTTCCTATGATAAGCCATCTTTTAAAACATGTCCAAGAAGCATAAACTCAGTGGGTCACCTGACATTTTCCATGTACATTATTCCACAAGGTTGAACAAGTTTCCTTGTCCTTGCTTTATCAGCATTGAAATTACATCACATTACTCTCCCAGAGGGAGGTCGAGACAATTTGTAATTATGGTTCAAGTTGCTCCAGAATTAGAGTGGTTATTATATATTTTTTTGTAATTTCATCTGTTGAAAATGTATATTTATAGAAAAGCTTCCTAGCAGAATGGCCCACAGACTTCTTGTCTCCCTCATTATTGACTTCTTGTCTCCCTCATTATTGCCCATTCAACCTTCCTAATCACCTGATGCCAACAGTAACTGCCAGCTCCCCTTTCAAGAAACGTAAAGAATGAAAAATCCTATTTCGGCACAATAAGTGTTTGTCAATTAAGGTGTTGCCACCACTCTCTCCCTTATGCACTTAACCCACCAGTAAACCTCTATCACAATATGTTTGGTTCAGTAATTTATTTGCTGATATATATGTGTTTGTGTTTTGTGTTGTGATTGTGAGAGAAAGGGAAAGAGAATGTCTTTAAATACTAAACAACTTTGAGATTTCAAAGGCAAATTAGGGGTGTACAGAGAACCCATTACTCATACATAATCGTAGTCATACTCGGTAACCAATACTCCTATGCGTAGGCACCTAACCCATGGGGCAAAGGTTCATGTACCCCCACCACTTTGAATATAGGTGGGTGAAACTATATATTTTGCCCCCCCTCTTTTTTCATCCATTATATATGTATTATACCTTGTTGTGTTTGGCACTGGTTTAAAATAAATTATAAAAATTGAAACGTATTCAGAGGATGGGCCGTGTTTATAAACACCCACAATAAAATATCCCTACATGAACACATTGGTTTGACCCAAGGTCTGCACCTTGGCTAACATTAGCTATCAGTAAGAAAAGAAAAAACATTGTTAAGTGAATATGAACTCGGCAGGCTGTCAGGAGAGATGACTGCCCAAAACAGTAATACTTTAATATATTATAAAGCTTGCAAGGTTTTCAGGCAGGAAATATATAGTACAATTGCCTGGTACATTTCAAGTTACCACCTCCTCCGCAACCACCACCACCACCTCACTCCCAGCCTCGTTGCTCCTCTGCCTAATCATTTTTGTTCACCGGGATGAACACGTCGCACAGATTTATTATTTTATTGTTTGTGTTTTAGCAGGCGGCAGCGGGATGCTCCGAAGGATGAGGCTGTGCTCCAGCTATTTTACTCTATTTATTTTTCTTCACCCGTTGTTGGGTTCAGTTTTTTTTGGAAACCTATGAGTCTTTGCGTTATAATAAAGGTGGTTATTTAATGCAAGATTGTCCTGACTGAAATAGGCATATGTTTTTTATTTATGACTCGCAAAAATATCTGAAGGAAGTGAAAGTATACGACTATTATTAAAAGAAAAAAGGTAAGGAAGAGAGAGTATCAGGCCGTTATTAAAAACTGTATAATATGTTGTAGAATTAATAACTAGGTTAATGTTGCCGTGGGGGCATTAACAAGTTCAAGTTCAATTCCCCCAAAAATCTTTTATCATTTAACTTAGATTAAGCAGTAATAAATACATAAAAAGTGGCATTTCAAAATCACATTATTTTTTCTTTAAAAACTTGTAACTTACATGTTGTCTACTGATATTAATGTTCAGCTTTCATATCAAAACGTGTGTACTTACTAATAATTTAAACTCACATAATAAACATGTGTCTATATTATGTCCTTGAATGACTGTAAAACAAATGCTGATTGATAAAAAGGACAACTCAATATTTACCAATGTAGCTCATGATGATATATTGAAATCCCTTAGATTTCAGTATATCATTGATTCCACTGATCGGGGACAGGTACATTTCACATACTGGTGCATCGATTTGTATTTATTTATTTATTTTGGTACCTTAGGATGCTAGAAGCGGGAGTGCTGTTGGTGTGGCTGAACTCACAACTGTATACATACTGTATAACATACTTGGAAAAAGGCCATACTCATTCTTTTGTTTTTGTTACTCGGCACACCTCTTAGGCAAATCCAGTTGAATTTTGTATTCAACCTACAATACACTACATGTAGATATAACAGTAAACAGGTTAACGTAAACACATGAGTTTGTAAATAAATTTCAAGCTACATGTTATAGGCTAGGCTACTATGGAATCGTGTTGTCTATAGTTATTTGATAGTGCCTTTGGATTGATTTCTCAGTAAAACAACGAAGTACTGTCTCTGCAAAGAGGTCTGGGTTTGTGGTAATGCAACTAAACTTCTCTTTTGTAAGTGACATACTATGTTTTCTATTTATGCAGAGTACCCTGAAGAGAAGAGGCAGTCGAGAAATGTATAAGGAAAAGAAGTATTCAACTCAGGTGGATCTAACGCTTAATTCAGTCCCATTCCACTGTATTCAACAATGCAATCCTTTCGTTTGATAATACATCATAGACTTACATTCAAATATCAGAACATATAAGAACTACACAGCATCTAGAAAAAAAAAGAATGCTTCTATGAACTCCAGTTTCTGTGATCTACAGCTGCTTTTTAGTTAACACAAGAAAATAATAATTACTTTTCAGTAGACTTCTACTTTTACCAAAGTAAAGGTCAGTGGGCCTACTTAAGGTCACATTGATATTTACTGGCTAAGCTGGAGACCCTGAGTCTCCTGGCTCCTTGGCAAGGAGCCACATTGTCAAAGACTTGTAACTCTTATACAATCTGGGACACTGCCTTCGTATTTGCAGGGTTATATGAACCCTTAATGCTAATGTGGCTGCCATACTGAGGACATGTTACTTTTAATGCTGCAGCTGCATAGAGAACACATTGAGTTATTCTTTGATTTTCTTTCTTTCTTGAGTTCCATTACCAGTGTTGTCCAATAAGAAACGCTTCAGTGCTGTAAATTCTGGCCATATCAATGATACAGTTTTTGTAAACACATAAACCACCCTATTTTGGGGAAAGTAGTTCCGTATAGAGCCTCACATGCAAAACCTGATATAGCTGAATAGCATTCCGTCAGTATCATTCTGTGACTTGCAATGGCTCACAAACATAAAAAGTGATTCAGTCATAATCTGTTCAATGTTAGTCTATAGTTTATTTATTATTTATTATTATTATTATTATTATTATTATTATTATTATTATTATTATTATTATTATTATTATTAATAATAATAATAATAATAATAACATTCATAACAAGTGTACACCTATAAAGGAGGCAGCCTTAGTCCTGTAAACACATTCACCATGCTGTTTTGTGTGGACCACAGACATAAACCACCACTAAACAGGACTTGTCTTAGGCATAGGTTTGGGGCTTCAAATTTTATACATACGGCATTGTCATATATTTTCTGTCCTATTTATTTTTTGCTCTAAAGGAGGACAGTGCCGACATCAAGTGTCAGCTCCAGTTTGCCAAAGAGGAGTCAGCCCTGATGCGCAAGAAGATGGCCAAGCTGGGTCGGGAGAAGGACGAGCTGGAGCAGGAGTTGCAGAAGTACAAGTCGGTGTATGGTGATGTGGACAGCCCGCTGCTGACAGGAGAGTGTGGGGGGCCACCCAGCACCCGCGAAGCCGAGTTCAAGCTGAGACTCAAGCTGGTGGAGGAGGAAGCCAACATCCTGGGTAGAAAGATTGTAGAGCTGGAGGTGGAGAACAGGGGTCTGAAGGCTGAGAACGAGGACATCCGCTTCCAGTACGAGAAGGATTGCCTGGGCAGGGAGCATGTTTCCAGCGTTCCTACCTCCCCCTACGGAGATTACCTGGAGTCAGCCGCCGAGCTGAGGCGCCACTTGCAGTTTGTGGAAGAAGAGGCTGAACTACTCAGACGCTCAATCTCTGAGATTGAGGACCACAACAAGCTGCTGACCAGCGAGCTGAACCGATTCAAGTTCGGGCCGGTTAAGGAAGCAAGCTGGGCAGAGGAAGATGGGGTGTTAAAGCCCAGCAGTGCCTGCACTGATAGTGGAATAGATAGATTGCAGGAAGAATTGAAAGCCGCACATCTGCAAATCAACGATCTGAGTGGTAAGGTGATGAAGCTGCAGTACGAGAACCGAGTCCTGATCTCTAACGTGCAAAGATGCGACTTAGCATCCCACCTGGGGATGTGGACAGCCAGCCCCAGGGATAGCGATGCTGAGAGTGATGCTGGAAGAAAAGAGGGTGAGGATGATGATGGTGGTCATCTGATGCCACTTCACCCCAAGAGGGAAGGACCCATTGGCGGGGAGAGTGATTCTGAGGATCTCTGTGAGAAGACTTCTGGCTTCGGCAGTGGAAAGCCCTCGGAGGTGAGCGACTTTAGCTCAGTTGAGTTGGCTCATCGTAAGAAAGAGGATAAAGAAACTTTGGCCAATGTGAAGCGTGAGGCGGAGCGGCTGGGGAAAACTGCTGAGCGGCTCATCACTGACACTGACAGCCTGATCTATGATGGCAAGCTACTGGTGACCAGTGGAGGCGCCCTTGAGTTTAGAGGGGACGGGGACGAGCCCCAGCTGCTAGATTCCATCAACACCCGCATGAAGGCATTCAGAACGGAGCTGCATACCTTCATGGAAAAGGTAGACCACCTTGGGGAGGGGCTCAGGGAGCAGGTGGACGACCTCTCTCCCATGCCTAACCTCACTGAATCTGCCAGCTTCCTGTCCAGCGTCACGTCCATGTCGCGAGACTCTCCCATAGGAAACCTAGGGAGAGACCTCATCACTGACTTCCAGGTAAGCACAGGCTTCTGGTTGCTCTTAAAATAAAGCGAATTGCTGCCATAGCTACATTAAAACTAATAAACATGCTGCTTTTTTATTTTGTTACAATTTAGATTTTTTTTTTTGACAGCTGCTCTTGTATCTCTTTTATAATTAGCCATGAAGTCATGGAACAACCCATCCTTTCTAGACTTAAAAAAGAGCGATAGTTCAATACACAATATTCAACCTTGCAACTTTATTTTTTTTTATATACCTTCAAAACTAAAATGATAAACTGTAACAGTGTCATTTAACCTTCCCAGCTCTCATACAAAGTGTTTGTAATGGATTGGCTGGATGGTATTGGCTTTCCCAGATGTTAATACAGTAACCTGGCATTTTGTACTCAAAATAAAATCAACAACACTTGGAGACTTATTGAATATACTTACAACCTTGGAAAGTCCAGGTTTGCATTTACATTTTTAATATTGCTTGAAAATGCCCAGTGAAGTGTAAAAGGTAAATAAATATGCATGAAATGTCCTCAGGACTCTAGTTATATTATATTTATAATATAATATATATATCTATTCTAGATATATATATTATATAGTATATATATATATATATATGATATATTTTGTCAAAATTCATATTCTAAAAGTTAGAAATTGTCATTGTTTGTACTAGGTATAATAGCCAAACGTTTGTGGAAAGAAAATTAATCTCAGAAAGATGAATTAGGGTTATTTTATAGTATTTAGTTTTGCACCTTTATCTGCGTATAACACAGGTGGACCACTATAATAAATTATATAAATCAATTAGTGTAAATCTTTTTTTTTTGTTTTAAACTGCTGAATCTTGTTCTCTGTGGTATTGAGCTCCAGTGCCTTCAAACATGACTGCAGCCTACGTTTTGTCTTTGTCATCAGTTTGCAAGGTTGCAAGGTTGATTTGCCCTCAAAGAAACTTTAGTTGAAGTCAGTTTGAAGTGTGTCCCTGTCCCTTAGTGCCGACGCAATGAAGCATACTCAAAACTTCAAGTGAAGTGACCACCCTGCAGACTGCTGGCATGCAGACTGAGCTTCGCTGCATTGTTTGCTGCTTTTATTTTATTTTTGTCTTTCTCTGACACCCATGTAACTGCTTGTTTATGGTTCTTCCTCTTTGCTGCTTTAAGAACTAACTGAAATACGCAGCTGAAGTGAAGATTTCCCAGGTGCCAAATTGTTGCCTTTCTCTTTCATACAATGTGGCACTGAAATTGAGCAGCACCATAGCACTGTGCCTTTGCAGGAGTCATTAGTTAATTTAATAGCATTGAAGAGGAGTGAAGCAGGTTGATGTAAAGTGACCCGAGATTAACCAGCATAGTACTGAGCTGAGCACAGATTTTATATAGCGTACAACATAGAAGAGGGCTATAGTATTTCACCAAATCTTAAATGCATTAGTTCTGGAACTATTTCTTAATGTTTACAGGTCTTTAATGTGCCCTATTATTCTCTTTGTCATGGTTGTTTATATCTCTGTGTGTTCAGATATGTTTTTGTTATTTTGTAACTTTGTGATTTGTAGTACATGCACAGTCTGCCAAACACTTTAAAAAGTGGTCATGAAAAATAACATACTTGGAAGTAATGCTTAAAGATGCTTTGACATGTTGCAGGGATTTGTAAGATAGTAAGTCACTCTGGCTAGATCAGAAAAAGTATATATGACTGTTAAGAATCATCAGAATGCTGCATGTCCTCAGAATATCATTTTCTTTTTATGGAGTAAGACTTGAATCAGAAGAACCGTCACAGAGCACGGCTTTGTTTGCATGGCTACGACGGTAGGATGTGAGTCCTGCGTCTCATTTTTTCATGGCTTATGCGCCAGCTGTTGTTTTTGACACATGCATCGCTCATTGCATGCGCCTCATAACCAGTGTTTGCATTCTTTTTTCTTCTCTTTTTCTCTTTTTTCTTCCCAGATGTTTCAGCCCATATTTTTGCTCATCCTCATTCTGGTCCTCTTCTCATCACTCTCTTACACCACTGTGTTTAAGTTGTTTTTTCTCTTCACGCTTTTCTTTGTCTTATAGTTTTTTCAGTCATCCACTTTACCCATTTTTGTTTTCTTTATTCCCTCCCTGTCCTTTGTTTTCGTTTACCAACTGGCCATGAAATCCCTCCCCACTCCCCACAGTCCAAACTGAGGGATCAGACAGAGTGGCAGCTAGGCCAGGAGCATGGAGAAGAACCAGAAACCCAGAGCATTCGCCTGGGCACAGACCAAAGCCGACGAGCCGATGGAGACAATAAGTACTACAGGCCAGAATATTTAAATATAGAGGTTAGTGATTCATAAGTATTTCATTTTAGAAAAAAAGAGGCATTTGTATCCTCTGTCTCTCAGACAAGTAAATGTTAAATGTTGAATAATTTGTAGTTGCAACCCAAGCTCGAAAACACAAAAGATCTAAAATAGACAAAAATACCAAAATGAGGGATAGGGTTTTAGAACTAGCTAGTACAAACATGTCCTTGCATAATAAGGTACAGCACAAAATAATGTTTCTGGGATTTAGAATCACTGTAAGTACGCAGTGATTGCAATTTCACACCAGTATGGCTGGATTGTAACTGTGATTTTACTAGATTTTGCTGTCACAATGTTTGACCCAATTTAATGCACTCACTTTCATGTCTGGGTAAGGATGTTGCATTATCCCTTTTTTAAATGAAATTTAGATACAACTTAGTATGGTATTTTATATCATAATTATTAATGATAATAATTAATTATCACTAGGAACGTCAGTATAGTTATTTGCATCCACACAACAGACAATCCATGTAAGGGCGTTGAGGAAGAAAGGTAGAGAACTGCTCAATTTCACTCCTATATTTTTTCAGTTCCTCCCTCACAATTTACCCCAAGCTTTTTTGGCCACAGCTTCTTATTTCAGTTTTTTTTTTCATAATATCTGTTATTTGCTACTATTGCAGGTGTTCTCTTGGCACTTCCCTTTAAGGAATAACCCATAAACCTGGGATCTACCCTCCAGTCGTGTTGTTATCATGCGCATAAATACAATACATTCTGCCTTCCCTTAATCAGAATTAAAAGGGAAGGCAGAATGCAATTATCCTGAAGTCAAATTCTTTATTGCAAATAATTTTTTTTTCTCATGGAACTTGCAAGACCAATAGCTTTGGATAGTAGCATTCTGTTTATAAGGCCGAGGTGTAGGCAAAAATCGTACAACAGACTCATATTTAAATGTAACAGCTTTCAAACATCAACACCTCTCATCCGTTCTCAGTTTGGGAGGCGAAGCGTCAGCACAAACTTCCACAATGCCGTTCCTCGTAAGTGCATGCAGGGAGGGACTGTAGTTAAATTGGAACCCTTCGGTTGTAAGTGAATGTGATGGGGGTGGTGGGTGTAGCGCTTGTGGGACCGGAAGTGGGAACTGGAAGTGATGACACAGAGGCAGGAAGTGAGGTGCAACCTGTGCACCAGCAAGGCAGGGCTGGGCAGGGTTTTAATAATTCACAAAAACGCTAACAAAAAGGCGGTATTTCACAAAACAAACAAAAGAAACCCCTGGAAATACAAGCAATGGTAATCCCGGGTTAGAAAACAAATGAATAAACAAAACAGTACTGAACACAATAAATCAAAACATATAAAGTTACGGCCGTTCCAGCTGTCGTCGTGTTGGTGGTGGCGCTGCGACGAAGTCTGGTCTCCTTTAGCTCTGTCTATGGCTCACAACAGCGCTCAGTGTACTGGACGGGAGGGAAAGGGTCCGGGTGTTCTCGCAAAGGTCCACCGGGGTTGGGAAAGAGAGGGGAAGGTAGCAGGAATTTCAGACAGGCACCCACCTGTCCAGTGCTCTGGAAAACAACCACATACAATAGTAATACACGTTCCAACAGCACGGCTTGTTCCAGCTTGCTACCCCAGGACAGAGAGAGGGAGCAGGGGAAAAGGCGCTGCTAAAATAGGGTTGAGCCTCGCCCCGGCAATCAGCCAGCTAATTGCCTGGCCATGCTGAGTCATGCTGCTCAACATGGCCTCTGCCTGGCCAGCACTGTTACTGCTGGCGGCTCTCCACCACCGCCAGTGGTCGGGAGGGCACATTATGGCACCCCACAGCACTCTCCCTGTGACAGTGAAATATGGGGACTGGTATTTAATTATGATCAGCTCAGCTACCCAGAGGTCGTTGACAGAGCCTGGAGACCCTGAATAGAAAACCCTGAGACCCTTGGAAAAATCCAGAGGTTAGGCAGGTACTTAGTCAGGATGACCCTGCAAGCGTGAGCACCTTGCTGCCTTTATGAAAAATGCTTTCCTGTTAATATACTGACGGTACGCCTTTGCATCTTAATAACCATATGGAAGTCTGCTTTTTATTTTGGTCCGGATGCGTACCTGAGTACCAGTTATGTGAAACCCTGATTAAAACTGCTTTCATGTATGGAAACAAAGGTCAGAAACAGTGAGGTCAACAGCAAGTTAGTGTTAGTTTAGTGACCACCTGTTCTTAGGCTAATGTTGTCTCCTTGCCTTGGTCGGTAGCTCAGGGATGCCCATGTTTTATTGGAGGCAAGCACTCCGGCCAAAGAGATTGAGACTCGACTGGAGCAGGAGAGGAGACTGCGGCAGGAGGAGCAGGACACCTTCAACACCCGGATCATGCAGGTACTGTACAGTAACATGACGGGGTCTGACAAAAAAGGCAACACTGGAAGACAACTGTTTGTTCTTATATTGTAAATATAAACGATCCACTGAGGTTCATGAACTCAGTCGAACTGCAAAAATTACCATCTAATTTTTCTTCATTTAGTATTTGAATACCATATTCTTTAAGTAAAGTAGTTATATTCTTTCTTGAAAAATCCAGTTGTCTTGAAGTTAAGAATTATGAATCATTTACCAGACACATTTTGGTGTAAGAAGTCTCTGTTCATACAAGCGCTGCTTCTACTGCAGGAAAGCATTTGTGCTAGTAGCTGCAACAGCTGAGGGGCAGCTAAAACTGTACTGAACAACTGAGCTGAACAAAACATAATTAGAGTATGCAGTTTAGAATTCAACTTTAATGGAATTGGTAGAATCAGCACAACTTTAGCACAGCATAAATCAGTTTTGTGCTAGAGGGAGTCTTAAAGTTAAAAAAATAAAAATGACATACTGTATATATAAGAATTGAAAAAAAAATTGAAAAATGCTAGGAGTACAGCTGATATTACTCCTGTTGCAAGCCAAAACTATTTAATAAATATTTTAGATCTTACCGTGCATGGCATCCAAAATGTTAGCATACATCACATTATTATTATTATTATTATTATTATTATTATTATTATTATTATTATTATTATTATTATTATTATTATTATTATTATTATTATTATATGTACAGTGATTTGAGGTTTCACAGAAGGCACTTTATAAATTCCTATTATATTGTATTGTATTAATCACCATAAAATGACACCCACTGGTCCGGTACTTTGACATTTATTATAAACAGAGTTCAGGTGTTTTTTTTTTTGTTTTGTTTTTGTTTTTTTCAGGAAAAAAAAAAAAGAACTATCCTAGTGTGATCCTTGCATCTACATAGTAAACCTAACCATAATCTCTTCTCCTACTCATCCCAGCTGGAGGAGGAGCGCCAGAAGAGCTTGCTGCGGAAGGACTTGGAGGTGCAGAGCCTGAGACTGCAGAACAAGCTGGAGGAGAAATCTCGAAGCCAGGAGAAGGAGCTGCTCCAGCAAGAGGTGCGGCGCTTCCGCCAGAACACCTTTGTCTTCTGCGTCAAACTCAAATGGCTGCTGAAGCACTGGAGACAGGGAAAGAAGATGGATGATGATGAGGAGGATGATCTCATGGAGGTTAGATATCAATCCTGGGGGGCGTATTGAAGGCATTCCGAATTGTTTGTAATCACACCCAACAAATAACAAAATAGCCTAAAATGAATATCTGAGGGTTTTTTTTTTTTACATATGTTTTTCCTTTCCAGTAGATTAAAGAGCTGTGTGAATTTGAGAAGCCACTGTGTATGTGGAAAGATAATCAACTCTGTTGTTAAAACAGTATTTTCCTGCTATGTAACACCAAAAACAAAAAGCTCACAATTGAATTATTTATTTACTTTATCTGGAGGGTAATGTTTTCATTACACATTTTTAAAAAACAGTGCAAGATATATTTCTAGGGGTTACTACCCAGGATTGAAACTACAAGAAATCTTTGGGGGTTATTTATTTCCAGTTGCTATGGCTACAAGAGGGTTGCTATAACTGTTGAGTTTTCTTTGTGGCCCATGGTTGTAACCTGTAAACCACACAGACATGACCTTACAAACACTGTCTGCTATTGCTTTTGTCAGTATGAGAAGTTTGACAGCATGCCAGAGCTGAACCTCCTGATGGACCACACAGCGAGTGAGCCTAACCAGGAAGAGCCCACCATCCTCCAGCAGGCCTCTGCGAAGGGTGGTGTTCAGGGACCTCCTCTGCAAACCCCAGAGCTAATCCAGCATCAGAAGCAGGTACTATACTGCACCTTGTGGCTATTTCCAAGCCTTTCTTCCTGAACCATCAGTACATGACAGTGGCACTGGAACGATTTTTATAGTGAGGGTGCTGAAAGCCATTGAACAAAACTGTAACCCCTGTTTATGATGGAAGCAGGTGCACAGCACTTCAATCCAGGGGGTGCTGCTGCACCCCCAGCACCCCTAGTTCCAGCGCCCCTGGTGCATGAGAAGAACTGGGGAAACGACAGGAATGACGAGCCCAAAAAGTAAAATTCTAGATGGCTCAAATTCAGCTCAGGAAATCATGCCCCACCTCCCATTGTATTCTGTGTTCAGATGTCATCCCACGCCTGGAACACCATACCTAATTCCTATAATCCAAAGCAAAAAAACACACCTGGTACCTTTTGTAAAATGGATCATTCTATTAACTTTCTTAATAAATTCTTGATACACTACTTGAATCATTTGTGAGTTTGTAAAATTCACATTAAGACTGTAAAATTGCATTTTGTAACATTTTATTATTACTATAAATTACTATATTTTTAGAACACTTGCCACACCCCCTAGAAAGTTTGACACGCCTATATAAAGGCAGGTTTTGAACTCTAACTAGTCATACTTTCACTCCAACTACATAACCGCTACACAGATTCACATCTTAACCCTTTCAACAGACTAGGCTACTGTTTACATTTACCCTATCCAAACAGAATACATTGCCTCGATATAGGTTGAAAAGTTTTGCTATTCCCATAATGTGTGTGTTTTGTAAATGAAAAAATAAGTGATATCTGAATCAAAAACACATTGGAAATGTGAAAAAACACCAAGTTATCAAAAGTGCCCAGTCATTTAAAGTGGAGATACCAAAAACACAAGCCAAGTTTCAAGAAACCATTGGGGCAACCTTGCCCAGCACAAAGCAAATAGGCACAACTGTAAAACCGATGGGGGCCAAGATTGTCCCAAATGTTTCTTCTAACTTGTACCAAAAACACAAGCTAAGTTAGAAGAAACCATTGGGGCAACCTTGGCCCCCATCGGTTTTACAGTTGTGCCTATTTGCTTTGTGCTGGGCAAGGTTGCCCCAATGGTTTCCCAACGTGCATCAGTCGGATATCTTTGCCTAAAAATGAAGGGTTTAAACAAAAGTTACGTTAAACTATTGAATGGTGAACCATGAAAAAGGTACTGAATCCTTGTACTAATGAACTGACACAAATCTAACATGAACTACTGCATACTATGTGGCTTCACCGGTAGACTTTGCAATACGATTTTGTAGTTTCTTAAGATTAGTGTCGCGTTTATTCACATCACAGCTTGCTGCGAACGCTAGCGCGAAACGGTCTTAGTGCTCACCGGGGCGAACGACGCTTGCCTCCACTTTCTGCGGCGCATAAGTGGAGCGAAGACGTAAAAAACCCCACTGCACTGAAATGGTATTCTGAAGTGTCTTGCGTCGTTATAGAGCACCTGCCCCATCGGCATGGGTCGGCATAAATTTCGGGACGTGATATCATTAACATATTCGCCGAAGCAATGTGGTCCCAAATAGATAACTGAGCACTGTGTTAAGACCCGCTGAAACCAGTTTTATTTAGTGGTGCAATCAGAAACTTTAACAAGAACACACTATAAAAATCTAAGTAGTCCTAAGCAGCAACTGTGTGCATTTCGACTGACATAGAAAGAGGAAAATCAAAGAAAGAAAACAAAAGGAAAAAAGAACCCCAAAAAAACAACAAAACGTAAGAAACTAACAATATTATTCGGAAAATTAATAATAAACAAATACACGAATTAAAAAATATCCTCTTTTGCAGATACAATGGAGTACTACATTTATTTTAATGAGGGCTTTACATGGCAATTATTACAAGTAAAAATATATCCATACAATATATGGAGAGCAGCATAACAGGTGCACCACTTCTGAATCTGCATGTCTGTCCTTTCTTTCCCTGGTTGTTGCTAGTGCTCTGTGTGTGTGTGTGTGTGTGTGTGTGTGTGTGTGTGTGTGTGTGTGTGTGTGTGTGTGTGTTGTGCATCTTTAAACAAGTTAACTGCTGTGTAAACTTAACACAATGTATTTACTTTGTTACCCTGATTGCAATACGTTACTACTATCGGCAGACCTGAAACAAGATATCTAGTTTGAAACATTATAATGAATTAGAAAATGGATCACAGATTTCCTTTAATCCGATTGGTCAATACGAGGGCATAAATCTCTGATAAAGGATCTTGAGTGTTATCTTTCAAACTATTTTTAGTCACTGTTCCAAATCAATCCGCCCAAAAATATGTAAATACAGTATTCATGTATTTTAAATCTCTGTTGCTGTAGTGCACACATCCTCTGAATGAACCTGTCAATGTAAAATTCTCTGCTTCCTAACTGTAAAAAAATAAAAATAAATAAATAAATTGCTGTCAGCAGCAATACAGTAACAACAATACTATAGCAACTAGTCTCCGGTTTAAATGACGAGTTGAAATCAAACAACTGCACGCAGTCCGATTAGTGTTAAGCATATCACAGTAACAACACAGGTATGTTCTCTTCTAAAGCCAGGAGAAGGAGGCTTTGACTTTATGAACACACAGTGAACAAGTAACTGAACAAACAGCACGATAACGATTAACACGTCCTGCTGATAACTCGTTTATTTTTAATTACTAAAACTTTTATTTCGCTAATGTTAGGACTGAAATACTGAAACATACAGAAGCTGTTCTTTTTTCTTCTTTACATGTTTTACAAACAGTTCACAGTGTTTGTTTTTCACAAACGCTGGAAATATTCCATGAGAATTGAAGCCCTGGTTATATTGAAACTTTAGTACATTTCAAGCTCAGAGGGAATGTGATGCGGCACTTCATGTCCAGCTAGAATATGAATCAGCTGCTGCTACTGGTTGACAGGTCAAGGACGGTAGAAGTATTTTACACTTTACATGAAATAATGTACCTGTAGAATTATTATAAATAATAAATTATTGCCCTACGTGCCTCTACCTTGTCTATTAATATACCAATCTCCTGTGTCATGACGTATTCTCTCGGCGAGTGACCTACCACTTGCTGTTCTGACTTGCGCTGCTTGTTCTTGCTCTGTGCTACTGCCGCTCGACACGATCACCCCTTCAACATTCAAAACAAAGCCTTGTGGTGACCTAGCGCATTCTGTCTCTTAAAGGGATTGTTGTCTGGCCCTGATTTGATAGCAGATTCCCCACCTGCTCAGCGTTTGATTGGTGCGGCACTGTCAGTGCCCCACAAAACGGGCTTGATCTGGGTTTTTAATTTCATCAGAATCACACTTTTAGAGAAGCCACTCCCTGCAGGGCAGACACGGTTGACTTTAACCACTGTGTTTGTGATTCCACTCATTTCATCAGAACAGAGCCCATGGTGTAAAATTAAATATCTAAATTACGTTCTAATAATTTTTTTTTGTTTGTCTCAATCCTAGGATCCTAGGTGATTCAAAACGTTTTCCATAGCTGTAGACTTTAATTTTTGTATGCAGTGTTTGGGTTGAGATTTAGCATACCAAACATACCAATGAAATTGAGAGGCTTGGTAGTTTTAGTATTTATTTATTTATTTATTTTCGATTGGTGATTATTCTAGACTCAGATTCTAGGTGGGCCCATGGACGAAGTTTTAAGAGTTATTTAAAGATTGATTTTTAAAAAAAAAACCCTGGTAGCCACAAAACTATTTTTGGTGTTGTTGATTTAAGTCTTAACTAACTCAAGCGTTCAAGCTTTGTGAATAGGGCCCACTAGACAAAAAAGAGAATTGAAAAATCTATTTTCATGTTGAAATTTCAAATTGGCAGGATATATACTGAATAATTATATATTGATAAGCAGCACCCTATGTGCAGTATAAGCAGAAGCTATTTTCTGAACTATGCTGTAGTATTTTATTTATTATTTTACCAAGCTAAGAGGAAAAGAAAAGCACATGGATGCCTCTATCTAAATATCTACTGAGTGGCATTCTAATATTGATCCTCTGCTTGCTTCGAGGACTCAGACTTCCTGCTGTGAAACCTTTGTGATTTATATTGGGAAAACGCTTCTCATGAAACAAAAACTCTCTACCACAAAAAGCACTTTCAGGTCACATATATCAACACTGCCAACAGTGTTACTGGTGAAGAGCAGAATGAGGACACTTATCAGGGCTTAAGTAGAACTATTCCCTCTCTATAACAGGAAGAAAACAGACAAATGTCAATGCAGTATTTTTTTTTCTTTCTATGGAAGTGCTTTTTAATTGTGGTTCAATTTAAGTTAAATGTACAAAACTTGCCTCAAGTAATAGACAGTTTAAAACAAGTTCATATGGGACAACTAAACTGAGGACTACTAAATGTAAAAATTGTAGCACACACCAGTTATCCTAACATTGCAGCAATAAGTCAATAATTATATAAATACCCGGGTGCTAATGATGTAATAGCACTGAGTCACAAGAACGAGGGAGGACGTCAGCAGAAGTTATTTTCTTAAAAGAGTTAAAGAGTAAGTAGCAAGGTTTTGACAAATATAGCTTTACAAGTCCCCAGGTATTGCAACAACTGTTAAAATAGCATACCTCTAATGGCCACTCTAGTGCACTGATAGTGTAAGGATTATTGCCCACATTGTCAAACAGGTAACACAGCAATAACGATCCATGTTGGGGTATGGAACAGAAAAGCCAGAGCACTTGTTATGTTTTTTTTTTTTTTTTTTAATCGCTCTTCCTGCAGTGAAGGACAGATCTCAAACCCCAGTGCACTAGAGCAGACATTTTGAAAAGAGCTTTGAAACAGACTTTAAAGTTATCAGTGTAAAAAGCTGTCAGGATGTTAAAAGTGAAGAGAGAAATTACAGGTATATTTAAACAGTTGTAGCAACACGTGGGGACGTATATCGTTATATTTTTCAGAACCTGACAACTTACTCATTAAGCTGATATTCTGTCCTTTTGATAGACCTCTTGTCATTAGCATTCTGAGAAGTTCACAGGCTATGTACTATAGTCATTATTTCCATGTATAAAAAAGCTAATTATCACTATCCTTTTTGTATATCAGTCTACATATGATAACAGTTTGTGTGACAGGACACTGTCTCCATCATTGGTATCTCAACTGCAAGAGCAGTACAAAAACCTTAACCCTATCTCAGACTTTCTTCACATGGAAGACTTATCTCCTCATACTGTACAAGGGTTAGCACATAATAATCAACTAATCAAATAGTTGAATATCCAAGTGAGAGTCGACCTTAGAAAGTGGTTGTCGACTAGTCACACATCATGTGATTGTGAAGTGTGCAGTTTCAGGTGGATGGATGTGCAGTTGCAAACTAGTAAAATACAAATGACAAAAGAAATTTCAAGCATTTTTTAAATTTTTTTATTTAGTAAATCACCAATTATTTTCTCCCAATTTGGCATATGCAATTATTTTTAGGCTCAGCTCACCACTACTACCCCTGCGCTGACTTGGGAGCGGCAAAGACAAACACACACTGCCCTCCGAAGCGTGATCCATCTGCTGACCGCTTTTTTTCACACTGCAGACTCACTGTGCAGCCACCTCAGACCTACAGCGTTGGAGGACAACGCAGCTCTGGGCAGCTTACAAGCAAGCCCACAGGTGCCCGGCCAGACTACAGTGGTCGTTGGTGTGCGGTGAGCCAAGGAAACCCCCTCCGGGCGGCGCTTGGCCAATTGTGTGCCACCCCCTAGCAGTAGAATAGCCTCCGGAGTGCCTTCACCACACGCGCCACTCCGGAGCGCTGATTTCAAGCGGTTTTAAAGTATCATGCACAAAACAGCATAATGTTCTGAAACAGTGTGTTCACAAATAGAGCAGCACCAGTCGACTTATTAGACCCATTTTAACTCAGCTTTTCAACATCCAGTAGTTAAATCACTTCAGTACATTGTGTGATTTGAAGCCAGCCCTGGAATATCCAAACCAGAGATACGTGTTCCTATCTGATCTCTGACCATGCAATGTTGAGCTGTGTGTTCCCCACAGGAAAGTGAGAACCGCAAGGTGCTGCAGGCTCTGAGGACCCTGCTGGAGGAGTTCCGCTCTGAGCTGCGGGACGAGGAGCAGCGGCGCTGTGAACTGCAGCAGACCTACGCCAATGAGAAGGCTGCCTTTGAGGTGGAGTGGGCAAAAATGAAGTGCCACCTTGAACAGGTACTGCACACACTCTATATCAACCCTCATACAAGTTTACCATGGTATTTTTGCCCAGCATTTCTAGTTTTCCCATGGTTATACTGTACATTTACTATAGTCTACTGTGGTTTGCAATGTGTATTAATCATACTGTACCTCACTATTCTTTACAATGCTTATCCATGCTTTACCATGCTTTCACTGTTTTATCACACTTTGGTGAGAAACTTTTATAAGGGAAGAACCATATTCATAAGGGCTTTGTCACAGATAAGCATGGTCTAAGTGTACGGTTATTTCATGTTAACCCACTCCCTGTCGTACCTTAATGCTTAATTTCATGTTTGACCCCTTCAAAAGACAAGCACCAAAATAAAACAATAACAACATGTAGTGTGTTTCTTACCACTGATGCGATGCAAAACGAAACGAAGCAATTTCAGTGCTCACTCTTATAGCAGCCGCATATAGGACTGCTTACAGCAGTGCTTTAGAAGGGGGCGGGAGGATGTGGATCGCGCCTCCAGTTAAAACCTGTGCTCAGATCACCCGATCTACTAGTGGGAGTGCTGTGTTTCAGACAGGCAGGAGTTGTCTGGTCTCCTCCAATTAAAACCTATGCTCAGATCACGCGATCTGCTACTGTAACACTGTGTTTAACACTAGAAGACCCAGAGATATACTCATACTTAGAAGCCCTGCAGCAGTCTTTCTAACGGCTGTATTCAAAACACTGTAAGTAGTATAACGAAAGGAGAAATGTCGGATGTAATTTGTTTTTTTGTTTGTTTTTTTATTGAGTACGTCATAAACATTTGAACAACCGAAGCATATTAAATATATGTCTATATATGAACATTTATTTTACAAATCAAAACAAGAAAATGTAAATAAATAAACATCTGAACAGACTTTGGTTTACCACATACATATTTATAAAACGGAAACAATAGCAATACATTTTTAACTTTACCAGAAATTGGTTTATTATCAGATGTGCAAAAGCAACTGAACAACGTAGATAAATAAACTTATAAGAAAACTTTTTACAGAAGCGCAGCAGCACAACAAGTTATAAAAAAAAGTCAATTTCTTTTTATTTTTTTCGACAAAAGGGTATTCCTTTACATTGAGGCTGTTCACAGTCAGCACAGATAATGCGCTTATTTTATTTTTTATTTATAAGTTTTATTTTTATTGCACTTGCCAACCTGGCTGCGGCTCTCAGCAGGGTTGCCAGATTCAGCTGTTGGTACACGCTTGGCAGTCTCCCTCTGTTCCAATTGTTTCATGTGAAGTTCCTGTGCTAACTGTAAAATATATTCTCCCCTTGGTAAATTCTTCTCCATGCATTCTTTATAAAGTACCCAGGACTTGATGGCTGCTAGGTCCAGTACTTTGAAAAGGCTGATTGAAAAACAATAGACTGTCAGTCATTCACTCAGGCAGAGTAGAGACTAATCTGATTACAGCTAAACACATTGCGGACTGGTAAATAAAAATAATAAAATAGAATACCAGTCTGTATAATTGCAATACAATTGTTTTCTGTATAGCTGTCAATTTGATTGCTCCCGGGACTTTTAGGAGAATATTTAATATATATGGACAGAAAGGTACATGAACACGCACCCCCATATGTGTTGCACGACTGGACAAAATTATATTTTAAAACCAAAATCCGCCAAAATGACTGCAGCAGGGCTTCTAGTTTTAATAGGAGAAGGGAGGCTTGCCTCCCTTTGAAAAAAATAAAAAGTAATAATAATAACAATTAACGCTCCTCCAGGACCAGAACACACTGAATCTAGGGTTTAGGTTAAAATATATATTTTTCTTACATTTTAGCCAATAATTGTATTTTATTGAATATTATTATATTGTAGCGATCTCGGTTCCCGCAGGCAGGCAGATCACACAAGGCGTGGCAAATAAAATATATATATATATATATATATATATATATATATATATATATATATATATATATATATATATAGTGACTGTTGAGGCCAACAAGGAAGGAGTTCTGGTGGTCTAAAGTCCAGTTCCTTATGGACAGCAATCCACATCATAAACACCATCATCACAACCTTTGCAGGCCATCTATCAGAGGGGTCAAGGGCTGAACCATGTATGGATACATAGAATATATTTAGTTTACAGTGCCTTCAAGTGCTAAAATCAAGTGAAAAGGGAATGTGCTTAGATATGTGCAGTCCAGGATATACACAAAAGACACTTGCATATTAATAAATACACCAGCACATTAAAACAAGACATTAACATTATATGCACAGTGAATTGAAAACACAGACAGATTCACACAACCAAATTTGATCAGCCCTTTGTATAGGCTTTCAGACATTCCAGATTAAAACTACCTTTGAGTGGCTGAATAATTCATAAGTTGTCATGGAAACCAGGGTTGGACACTGACAGTATATTGATTGTTGCTATCATTGCTTAGCAGTTTTCATTTTGTATTGTTCTATTAGCTTATAATGCCTTCAAAATAGCATTATGTGGGTCATTACTTCAGTTTTTCATTATCAGTGAAGTAAATCAGTAAGAGACTATGGGAGGGACTAGGTCCGAAGTCACAGGCGGTTAAAAGCCTTAGCAACACACATCAAGTTTATTTATTTGAGTCTTTTGAGTGCCTCACTGTATAATGTTTAGAAACCAGCAAACATAAGAAGATGGTCATAGTCATGGAGAATTAGATTTTCAAGAATTTAAATCAAAATGCAATAGAGAATATGGAAATGTACACAATGTTTAGACTAAACCAAGTAATTCAGTGACTCGTGAATAGTATCATACATTACCTTGGTCTAAACAAGGAACACTGTACTGCTTTGTGTGTCAGTAATAAGACATTTATAGAAACTCTTGTTAACATGTTTGTTTGACCCAATTACTACATTTCGTTCTAATACTTCACATTTTAACAAAACAGATAGATACCATAGGACTTTTCTTTGACTTCACTTTTAACTAAGTATAATTCTTAATTTCTGACAGCTAGATTATTGTGTGTTTGGTGTGATTTGTGCATGCATTGTTAATCACCAGTATATACTAAGGCTAATTTAACTAACATTGCATTGATTAATTGTTTCCTAATGCCTTTGGGTTTTATTGTAATGTTATTTTAGTGTAACATTGACTGTCCAATTGTTTTGGTTGATTTTCTGAACTATTGTGTTATTGCTTGGTGTTTTTTTTTTTTTTTTTTGCTTTTCAGAACGTATTGTGTGATTGCATGTGTAATGATCCCCCTCGTAGTGGCTGATGGGTTTATAACACTACCATCAGCGTAAGGCTCGTACTTTCCCCTCGACTGGAGAGATTGCTCTTTAGTTGAATGGTAAGGCGTTTGTCTTTCCATGCAGTTAAATGGAGTGAAAAGCCCAAGCGTTACACATGTTTAATAAATTCTGCATTGTTTTGAATAAATTCCTAGTTGGTATTCCTGTAGTAAACACGATGTGTGCACTTTACTTTAGAGGATAGAGAGTGATATCATGAAAAGGTTTACATATTATAATTATATAATTATAATAATATTATAATTTGATTATTCTAATAATAATAATAATAATAACCCTGAAATATCAGAGACATCCATTTAAGAAACTACCCTACAATGTGACATGTTTTTTGGTTAGAAATATTCCCCAAAACATTCGGTTTGGTGCAGACGGTACTCAGGAATATAATACCTGGTAATTTCTTCTGCATCTCGGCCAGATTTTATTAGGGATTTCTAGTAGTCAACCTTTGGGCTACCTTTCCACACATTTATCCTTTAAACTTGTTTTTAAATATAATTTCATGGGAGGCTTTACACTTCAGGGATTTAAATAAGACTCCCATTGCATGGTGGGTTGATGTATCCCCTGTTGTACTGTACTGTACTTTCACATATCTACCCCAGTCCACAGGGGGTCGGATATGCAACGTTGTACTTTTCGGTCACACACACAAGACCAGTTTTCATTAGTTGCGAGGAGCTCACATATCTGCTATTTCTTCACTGCACATTTTATCTAAATATATTATAAGGCAGTGTTGGTTTTGGAACATAGTATAATGATGTTATCTTCTGTTAACACTTCGGGAGGGAAAAAAAAATCCTTGAAATCCTTTTTGTCAAACTGCCCTGCTGAGTATAGTACAGAAAATGAAAAGCCTTTGGGAAATATTCTAGAACATAAATCTATTTAATGAATAATGAAATCATGTGTTTCATTATTGATTTAGCAGTGAATTCAACAGTCAAAGCAACTGGGAAAGTGCCGATTCAGGAAAAGAGACTTATTTTTATTTTCTTTAATTTATTTCCACTCATTTTATCTGCTGTCTTCTTCAAACTCCAAGATCTAGTTTGCCCCTCTACTCAAGAATATCAGTTAATGTATTTGTGTTTAGCCTTTTAAGAGGCAGACCTGTACCTTATAATCTGGACTGTATTGTTTTCATGGTAAAAAAAAATGGCTTATTTTGTGGCACATCACAGTCTAAAAATAGGTATTTCACAATATTTTACAATTAAACATAATATATATTAGAGCAGAAGGAAAAAAATGCATTGTCACATCCAAAATTGATCATTTTTTCTCTAGTCAAATTCCCCAAAATTTGTAATACTTATCTGAACAGCAGTAAATGCTGAATTGTATATTTATTTTTTTATATCCACCTTTTAACCGCTCCTCTGCGGCCTCGCTATAAATCGTTTGTGTTATGGTGACGTTAGATGTCCATTTTAAACCCTTTCAAACAACCATTGGTTGCTTAACAAATGACTGACCTTGCCAAAGGCTCTAACAACCAATCAGGGATGCTTTTATTTACTTTGAAAATTAAGGTAAAGTTAGATAGACAGAAAGCTAGATGAATGAGTTTTAGGTTTTTGTTTTTTGTTTTCTGTGAATTCAATCAAAACACATTTCACTAAAGCCCCTTGGGGTCCAAGCCTCTTGTTCGTTGTATCGAGGGGTTCGTTACAGTAATAGGACAATCAAAATGAACGGTAAACTGCTGGAGTGAGTTAATGAGATGTTCGTTTCATCTATGCAGTATTCTGCCTTTATCTAATTCGTTAAAGAATTAAAATGCAGTAAAAAAAAAAAAAAAAAAAAAAAGCAAAGATCCCAAATTGAAGCTAAACTTTTATTCATAATCAATCTGACACGAGTCGTTTCAAAGAGCACCAAATCTTAATCCAACATGCAGGAATCCCAAACTGAGCTTTTATTCCAAATCAACCCGACATGAAAAGTTTAACATGAAAAGTTAATCAGATCCTCAAGTATTTTTCTCCTTGTTTTTTTTTCTTCAATCAATTTTGCTTTGTGCACAGTTGCTGAACAAGCCAAAAAACACTGCTTTATGACAACATGTATTCATGAGAGATATGCCTGTGTTACTCCTTTTTTCAAACAATCAATATAGTTTCCAGATTTGTTGCAACATAAAATGATGTTCGTTTCAGAGGCACAGTTGCATACACATTCTTATTAAGACAAAAGAGTTGACTTCACTGTGAGGTGGCATCATGTGCGTACAGACCTAGATATTGACAGTGTGTGTGTATTGCAACAAAAATCTTTAACGCTGTAAGAATGAGCCTTCAGTCGATTCAGGGCCAAACTCGATATTTATTACACTAATAAATGATCAAAGATAATCTGCCAACTAACAATTAACATGTCGCTGTGGGCCACAGCCTACGCCAAGAGGTCCTGCACTTCATAGTGTAATAACGTTACAATGTTATCATTTTTTAATTTTTTTTTTTATTTGGTCCAGGGGCCTGGTTCATTATAGCCGAAGGTTCGTGGTAATGAAGGCTGTTATAGCAGGGGTGTACTGTATTTCAAAATGTTCAGCAAGAGGGGGGGCTCACGAGTGGCGCATCCAGTAAAGGCGCTCTGCGTGAGTATGTGCCCTATAGCCTGGACATTGCCGGTTTGAGTCTGGGCTATTCCATAGCCAACCATGGACGGGAGTTTCCAGGAGACGGCGCTCAATTGGCTGAGCGTCACCGGGTGGGGGGAGGATTTAAGTCAGCCAGTGTGTCCTCAGCTCACCGCGCACCAGCAACCCCTGTAGTCTGCCCGGGTGCCTGCAGGCTTGCCTGTCAGCTGCCCAGGAGCTGCATTGTCCTCCGACACTGTAGCTCCTGGGTGGCTACACAGTGAATCCACAGTGTGTAAAAAAAGTGGTCGGCTGATGGCACACGCTTCGGAGAATAGTACATGTTCGTCTTCGCCGCTTCCGAGTCAGCACAGGGGTGGTAGCGGTGAGCCTAAATCATAATTGGGCATCCCAAATTGGGAGGAAATAACAAAAATAATTAGCAACAACTAAATTTAAATAAATGAATGAATGAATGAATGAATGAACAACTGACAGCTAGCTACAACACCATCATGATAAATTGGTTAAAACGGTCAGCTTGTTTTTAATATTGTTGTTCATTTGATGTTCCTTTCTGTTTGGTGATTTGCTTCAAGTTTGACTTGGCCGTTATTTATTTTTACTTTTTTTTAAGGGGGGGCAGCAGCACATGGTTTTGACTTTGTGTATGTTTTTTGGTGGGCTGGCAGCGGGTATGACTGGGGTGTTCAACTCCATCTCCCATGTCTCTCTGTATTGCCTAAGCAGCGGTTACCCACACTTATGAGGACATTTCCAAAGAAAAATGATTTTTTTTTTTTTTAGATTCAAACTAGGTAACCTTAGGATACATTTCATCATAGAGGGAAAATGTTATTCTCTTAATAATGTTCAGACAGCTGTTTAGAAAGGTTTAATACAGTACATTTTTGGTGGATATTTACCCTGACAGAACAAGCCGAAAGTCAAGTTATGTGTCAGATCTCAAACAGGTAGGATTATCACTGTAGCTGAAGGGTTGAGACATTTATATTTTTTGTCAATTATCAACAAAAGAACATAAATAAAACTAACAGACACGTGCAAGACATTTTAAAGAAATTGTGCAGTTCAATGCAGCGTGTTTAAACATTTACCCCTTGGAAGCAAACTAAACCGGCTGCCAGGTTCCTAAATTTGACAGGTAATGTGTCAGTGAAACAAACGTTTGCGGTATTTATTTTTAAGTACTAAAAAAAATGTATATATACACTATTCTTTCAGAAGTGGGAATTTTCACAGGGAACTGCATATTACACAGCAGTGGGGCAATTTGACAGAAATTGTGAAATCCATAATAACTGTGAAAAAATACAGCCTCAGTTGTGATTTCTTTGAATTTTAATTAAATTATTTTTAAGGGACATATTTAAGTGATTTAGGCAACTTGCTTTCTCTTTTCAGTTCTTGTAATAATGTCATAAACATTTTTGAACAGGGGCCTAGAATGTGTGATATCTTTACTTAAATGTATTCTTTAGAAATGTAATAAATTCAGGGCACATATATTATATATTACACATATATTGTATATATATATGTGTGTGTGTGTGTGTGTGTGTGTGTATATATATATATATATATATATATATATATATATATATATATATATATATATTGCTTAAATAGTTTCACAAAAAACTACGTGCAATAGGAACAAAATTAAGTAAGAAAACCTTTTTCTCTTCATTTCATATAATTTTGCTACTAAAGTGTTGTTATTTTACACATTCTTAACAAAGCAAATGAGTAGATATGGTGTTTTATTTCTCACTGAGTAACACGCTAAGGTACTCAAGGGCGGCTCCAGAACTAATTACTAGGGGGTGCTTAGTCCGTGGGGAGTGGAACCAAGGAGAATTTTTGGGTTAATAAGCTCTGACAACCTAGAGCAACCTCATTTTTGCTTTTGTAGCCATTGTTATCTCTGAAGTCATGATCGTGACTGAGCTGTAATATAAGTCTATACATTGCTTATGTATCTAATTGTGTATATTATGCTGTGCTCTAGTGAGAGTTTTATATGCAAAATATCTTTAATCAACACATGCCTCACAAGGTAGACACGAGAATTAAAGACAGCAATTGTTTCACAAGTGAATTAATTATATTACCTTATTATACCTAAATTAAATGAAGAACAAAACACATAAGTGTTGTGTTAGTGCTACCTTCATGATGTCCCGTTTAGAAGAAAAAAAATTGACCAAAATGTGTTGCTTCTTCAATTTCAGTTGAGATTCAATGTACTGCGACTGCTTTCACTTAAAAAAAAAAAAAAAAAAAAAAAAGGAATTTCTGGAATAGATTTCCAAGATTTCCATGGTCTAGCTAGTACAGTTACACAACATAACATAAAAAGTGTTTCACTTGAGTACGTACATTGCATTACACACATTTTGGTTACAAGTCTTATCAGCTACTTATTTAAACAAAATGTAAATTAAAAAAACACCAGAACATGAACCTGATAAAATCAAACTCTTAAAATGAAATATGAGGTCTTACCATTGTGTCTGGTTCATTTATTTATCTACGTCCTGAAGACGTTACTCTCTAGACCAGTGATTCTCAATCTGTGGTCCGCCGGCTCCCTTCAGGTGGTGGGTAGAAAGATTACATAATTATGGAAAGGAAACGGCAGCATAGTTTATAGATCCCATTGCAAACCCAAAATTTGAGACCTTAAAAACTCAAGCTACAGAAACAGGAAGAAAATACATGCAAAGTTAAGTTTTGGAGTGTCTATAATGTATTCTTTATGAGGGAGTTTTCGTGTATTGCACGCATGTGCATTCAACACAGAAGCTTGTAAAGTAAGGGTTAACACACAATGGCATGCATTGTGTTACATTGACATACGTCTGGAGGTACAAAGCGAAATGTGTTTTATTATCTCCTTCTGCTTTGGAGAAAAAAAATAGTCCCTCACACAAGGTTCTATTTGTTTTCAACATTAAACTGGAGGTTTTCTACATTTCCATTTATTGCAATTAATTAAACTGAATGAAGCCTCCGTGCCGGTCTCAGCGATGCAAAGACAACGTTCACTATCCACGCATTACAAAAATACATTGTTGGCATTTTAAATGCTTGCACTAACAGGCTATTGTTGTTATTTATGTCAGCACTGTTACAGAGCGGTTGAGATGGAGCATAGAGGCAAACATAACAAAACTATTATGGTCCACTGTTTCGCCTCCTGTCGGCTATATTTATGAGAGCTCCTGTCCTCTCTCAGTAGTGTCAAGGCATTCAAAACCATCTGGCTTCACCTTTTGAAAGACACCGCCGGCGCCACAGGATTTATGCAGCGCTGGTGAAGATAAACCACTTGTCCACTATTTAGTTTATGACTCTTTTTAAAAAGCATTCTTTGTCAGTGGGAGAGTTTGTGACCAGAAACCAAGTAGACACAGAGAATAGATTAGGACCCCACTCTGTACATTACAATTCTGTTACTTTTATACACAGAATGATATTATGACCCAGTGGTTTATTATTTTTTTTATGTGCTTATTTTTCAATAAGATATACTGTTTATTTTGTGGTCCACCGAGATAAATATAATTTGAAGTGCTCTCTCTGTGGTTACTAGTGATGACGTTAACATTTGCAATTGTTACAAATTACCAGAGAGAGAGAGAAAAAAGGAAGGACTGGTCTCTCTCTTGCTAGCCTGTAATTACTAACAATAAAGGTGTGCAGTGACAGTGCAGATTAGGCAAAATACTAGTTGATTATACGATTGTCACCCGGATTGTGTCAGCTACCTACATAATCTGTGCGATGGGTTTAAAAAAAAGTGGGGGTGTTTATGGCAGAACCACCCCTGACGGTACTTATCTGTCACTCTTTCCTGACACAGCTGGAAGAAAAGGGTGAGACGGCACTCGGAGATCCAGGTTCAGCCGACATGAAGGGGGCGTTTAAACGGGAGAGGGAGGAGCACCGGCGCCTCCTGGCAGAGAGCCACAGTGAGGCAATGGACCTGCGCTGGAAGCTGCAGCACAGTGAGAAGAACTGGAGCAGGGAGAAGATGGAGATGATGGACAGGTTCAACCGGGAGAGACAGGAGTGGGAGTGGCAGATGAAGGAGATGCAGAGAAAGGTTTGGTAGAACTGTGTATAGGAAACCCTGACTCTAATAGTGGTACTAGTAGAAACATTGCTTAGTGGCCAAAATGCATTGACTCTGTACTGTATGTATTTTAAGATACATACAGTTGAAGTCAAAAGTTTACATACCCCAATGGAAATTTTTAATTTCTATAAATTTTTCGAAAACAAATAATTTTAGGAAAAATCTTTTGTAGCAAAAGTTTTGCTTTTGCGGGTGTGGAAAAGATGTCTACAATTATTTATTTCAACAATTTTATTTTTTTGCAAAAAGAAATGTACCCATTGAGATAGTCACCAAAGTTTACTTGGGGCAATCATTTTGAAATTACAAATACAACCAACACAATCAAATTTGAGGTTCAGGCTTGATCAGCAGCATACAGAGATCAGAAAACAGAATAAATAGGAGAGCTATTTTTAAATGTGATTGTGAACTGAAATAAATTAGTTTTGTTTAATAAAATTGTAAATATGTAGATACAGTAAGCACTTCTAAGAAATGTCATCATATCCAAAAACTGCAAACCGGAAAAATTAGTAGGCTTTACAGAGTACGCAAAAAAAAATCAAAAGCAGCAACCCAGCCTTCTCCATGGGCTAACAGCAGTCCTGAACAGCAGTCCTAAACTGGTGGGTTTAATTTGTTGTGTTGTTATTGTCTGTAGCAGAAGAGCTGCTAGTGTATTTTGAGAAGTGAAGGCTTGTTCAGCACGGAGCAGACTAGATGTACTCACATGTGATAGAGGAACTCACTTTGACAGTAGACAAGTAAGCGGCTTTCTGTCCAGTGAGCCGTGAGAGCAAAAAAAAACCTGCCATTTATTTTTTGTGCTTTGCTCCATTACGCGGTTCAGTGACCAACTTTCTATTTAAAAAATAACTGCACTCAGGCACTCAATCCAATGTTGATTGAGGAATGGTGTGCCTTTCCACCACCCCGAAAGTGCAGGTGCTCAGGTGCTGAGGTGTCCAGTTCAGTTGTGCGGGTGTGTGGTGTCCAAGGTGAAAGTGTTGGCAGTAGCGTGGCAACTCCTTGCCGTGACGACTCACTCCGATCCCGGGCCCGGGCCTGATGAAAAACAAACAAAAGCATGTAGCACACAAACAAAACACATGGCTCGGCAACAAAGGTCTACTGTTACCTCTGAGGCCCCACACTTGCAAAATGACAGCCTTTATATACCAGGAGACTCCACCCTATGATCAGCGCAACTCGGCACACCTGCCAGTTGTCTAATGCAGCACAGCAGATCACAGTAATCTTGTCCCCTAATATGGTCATTCCGCCCTGCACTAAGATGGCCGACTTCCTTTTCCACCCCTCTCTCCAAGCCAGCCTGTCTCTGTACAGGCGTGCAAGTACCTCTGCTTAGCGCCCTCTTGGGTTGGGAGGGAGATTTGCAGCTCAGATCCTCTCGCTCTCTGTCACACAACTCTATTTAATATATCAAATATATGTGTGTAATCGATTTAAATTATATATTCTTCACATGTTGCATGCCATTCGCTACAAATACCAGTAAGTAATGTTTGGAAGGCCAGTTTTTTCATAGTAAATATTTAACATTCCATTTTAGCAAACCTAGCTTATATATGCATTGCACTTTTGTAGAGATTAAGTTGGAAACCGCTGTTACAGTGGAAAGAACAAGGGTCTTCCTCAGTTATGTTTATGATTGCACCTTTTTTAAATGCATAAGTGACGTTTAGTGTTCTTGTTCTGACATGTAACAAAATTTATGGTGGACCGTGTTTTGTTCTGAATGCAGTCCCCTTTATTTGTTCTCTTTTTGCTTTGGTTTGCAGCTGCAGAAAGAACCAAATACAAAGAAAGGGGAGATTTTCTTTGTTGACCAGAAGGAGGCTAGGCTGAGTGTGTTTTCTCCACAGGACAGCCCCCGCAGAAACCCACCAGTGGCCTCCAGGTCATACTCGGACTCAGACGAGCATTTTGAAGAGCACTCAGGGTCAATGAATCTGAAGGAAAGCGACAGGTTCCGTGCCACTGAAAACCTGTTTCTGGAGGCCTTGTCCCTCGATTCTTTGAGCGAGAATGAGGTACCCCCACCGTCTGGGCTGGAGAGTGAAAAGAAGTTTCCTTGCTTGAATGAGGTGCAATATTAGGATTATCTATGTAGACTTTATACTGTACAGTAGGTGTATCTCTTTTGTTATAGATGTTTGTTATACTGCAGCCCAAAATTCATACAAAAATATCAGCTTCCTCTACAGTGGTGTGCAGAATATTTGGACACAATATCTAGATTGTAAGGAATGTAATACTTTAACCACTCAATTATTCCATTTTACATATTAATGAATAAAGTGAACACCTTTAAATAATAGCATTTTGCTAAACGTTGGGCTGGAAACAATGAGGTGGAAAAGGGTTTTGGTCCAAAACCCTGATTCCAGTTCTGAAACCAGCTGAACATTAGTGCACTGAGTTGAAGAGGTTGGCAAAAAAAAGACAGTCTTCTATCAAGGAGCGGATGAATCGTGCTGATAACAGTGGAAAAAGATATCCAAGATATCCCCTAGACTTGTGCAATCAGCTTGTACGTTATATAACAAGTCATCTAGAAGCTGGGATAAATCCAAAGGTGGTCATACCACCACATGTGAAAAAAGACACCAAAAGACACCACATCGTACTCATTGAGACTCATGAGCAGAACATCGCTATACACAACATATTAGAGTAGAACCTAATACAGTGTTCATACGTGTAAAATGTGTTATTTCCAGTGATTTCATTTATTCACAAAGGTCAATACATGTAATTTCAGGAATAATATTAAGAAAACAAAAGGTCTTTTGGTAAAATTCCCCAGATGTAATTAGCGTTAGAGAGGACTAATCTGTTTCTTTTGAGTTAGTAAAATTCCCAGTGTCTGACCTTCATGTTATTTAAATACAATAGCCAGGATCCCTTTTTCTGATGGTGCATTTAGTTGGCTGGTGAATTTGTAAGTGTTCACAACTTTGAGTTTTGAGTGTATTTTAAAGTTTTGTCTTGGTAAATGATACAAGAATATGTGTTGTCCTTGAAAGTTGATTTGCACTAATCCTGGACTACTTTACCAATATTAATGCTAATCGGCGTCTGTGAAGCCAGCCAAGTTAATTTACTGAGTAAAAGTACATTCAGATGTTAAATGACTAACTGAATGTCTGAAACCACAGGGTGCAGGATTTTCAAAGGTTTGTAAATGATAACTCCAGTGTAAATCAACAAATCGTTACGTAGCATTGATTTGGGCTTTTTTAGGAGGTCCTTATGCCTATCTTGTTATTAAATAATCATGCTAACATGATTTCCGAAAATGATGTTGATTGACGAAATAATGTTAATATCTTAACGAGCAGGGCTTCTTGCGACTATTTCTTTTGGTTGCATAGGAATTTAAAAGCAAATCTGTGTTACTTATCATAATTCATCAGGAGTTAATTTGCACTTGGAAAAAGATGATTTTAATTAACGAAAGGCTAAACTCAACAAAAAATTAACAGAACGTGGCTGTGACGCCGACGATATAGAGACTACCTAGATAATTCAATACTTATAGTTATGAAAATATTTTAGACTTTTATATACTTGTGGTTATGAATGAGATGTGTTCACTTGTTTTAACAATTTTTAAACTTAACCCCAGAACACACTATCTGTTGACATCACAGGAAGGGATGCATAAAGTACAGTGGCAATGGGGCAAATCCATAGGCGAAAAGATAAGGCTATGGCAGTAATAAATATCTACAATTTTGGCAAGAACTTAATGTGGCATGATTGTGAGAACCACCTATGACTAGAGGCATGTATGTATTCTCTCTCTCTATTAAATACATACATACATACATACACACACACACACACACACACACACACACACACACACACACACACACACACACACACACACACGGTATTCCATTGGTTTGTAGATAATGTGCGTGGCGATTATTTTTTTGAATAAAAGACTTGGCAGCCCTACATTGTACTTTTTAACTGTATATTTACAGAATACTTAAACTGCTGCTATAATCATGATTCATTTATTATTAATAGCATTATCATTACATCTTACCAAATCAGGTTTTTTTATTTACAATGAAGCCTGCAAAAACATGGTTTCCCTTTGTTAGAAATAAAAACGTGGTCTGGTAATAAACAAATATTGCAGCGTGGTCCTGATAGCAGTTAAGTAATCTGTACACATTTCATCTTTCAAAAGCTATCGCCATGGACATGAATGGAATACCTAATGTGATCGAGATCACTGACATGGATTTTGCCTAACGTATTTGTAATGTAATGAGAAAATGAATGATTAGAGGAATTCACCGAACGATTAACTATAAACAAATTGTGAATTGGGTTGGGGAATTCTGTCGTAATTTTAAAAGCTTAACAAATGTATAATGAAGTGTTACATGTATAATATTAACAACTACAAACACTAATGACACTTCATACGTATATTTATAGCATACAATTGTACAAGCTAAAAGATAAATACATTTTTTTTCTGTACCATCCGAATTTTACCCACACGCCAGATAATCTTAAATCAGCATTGTATATGTGAAGTTATCTAAATAAATGTACATTCTGCATGACAAAATGTACAATTTGAAATGAAGTTTACAAATTATACACAAAATAGATATTCACATAATTTTTTATTTAATGTCCATTTGGCTGTTGCTCGCAGGTTACAGAGCCGTCTCGCTATATGCTAGTAGTTTCGATAACAGCAAGTTATGCTTCCATTCATATTTCTTGATCTCATTAACATGGATTTTGATTAAAGAGTTACCCTTATTTAGATGTTGAGACAGGAAGTGATGTACGTGACCTGAGACAATTAAGCTTTTTAACGAGAAATGCGTTTATTAATGACCTCATCGACTGAATTTCAGAGCATTAATGGATTGATTTAATTAACACATTTAATTTGAAAATCACTTGCTGCTAAAGCTCTCGTTCCTATACCACAAGTTCGAAACAATAATGCCCGTTTATTTTAAAATCAGGTGGCAAAACGTATGGGTTGCAATGACTTAAAATGTTGTGATTTCTTTTTAGGCTCTGAATGAAATAGCTGAAGCAAAGGATCTAGCCTCATATCAAGAAGCAGATATGCCAACAGGAAATCTTCTAAGGTAAAATATAAAAGGCTTGACAAGTCCTGAAGATAGGAGTTGTCACAAGGTGTTTTAATTGAGAGTTTGACTCAGATCTCTTATTGAATCCACTCACCCTGAAATGGATAATCTCTCTGCAACCCAAGTTAGGGAGAACAGATTAAATAGGGTTAATTTAAGCACTGCAGCACATTAAATTAAGCATTCCCCTGAATGTTTCTACTGGGGTCGTTTACTTTGCTGTTTATGATCACGTTGATGTCCTATTATTGTGTCACCCTTCATTAATTCTGTTCTGTTTAGCAGTGCTTTGACTTTTTTTTTTCTTCAAGCCACATTAGGGGTTAGTTATTATTATTTGTATGAATTATTATTATGAATTAGTCATTTAGCAGACATTTAGCAGACTATGCATCACAACTGCTGCTGCAGAGTCACTTACAATAGGACCTCGATTTTATGTCTCATCCGAAAAACGGAGAACAAGGGGGTTAAGTGACTTGCTCAGGGACACACACAGTGAGTCAGTAGCTAGGATTGAACTGGCAACCTCCTGGTCACAAGCCCCTTTCTTTAACCACTGGATCACCAACCTCATATATGAATATCGAAGATTTAGATTACTTACTTAACCCCAGGTGTAAAAGGGCACATTGCACTAATTTAACTTAAAAGTGACACTTCAATAATCTATTAAACTATTTATAAGTGGAATATTAGACTTATATTGGTCAATAAAAACATGTTAAACTGTAACAAGAAGGCATGAGGATATAATGCTTAATGCTGAAGGATAAAGTTTGAGAGCGAGACACTTGGTTCTAACTTTGTGCAACTTATTCCATACCCTTTGATGACACACAGACTTCTCAAGTTTAGGTTTCCTCTCTTGTGGTGGTGGTTGTTTCCCACTACAATACTAAAATAAATGTTCATTCAAGCAAATATGATCATCATGGATTTATAGGTGGTACAAGTTCCAACTAGGAGCAGTTTATTTAACACATTGGAATGTATTGGTTTATCTTTATTTTACTCCCTTGGTTTCAGAGCAAAATCAGTTTGTTCCATGTCTGAGTTCCAGAGCCTGATGGACAGCTCTCCATTCCTCCCTGATAAGAGCATGCATGGGGACAGTGTGAAGGGCGAGGTGACTCCTCCTTTGTCGCCAGATGATCTGAAGTACATTGAGGAGTTCCACAACAAAAGCTGGGACTACACTGCCTTGGGCCAGAGTGGACCTGTTGAGAAGCCAGTTGAGGCCTGGGCAGAAAGGATAGAGGGCAGGAAGATAGAACAGATTTCAAATCCATTCCAAGCTTCATCGTGGTTCCTCACTACGAGTGTCACAATGACGACAAATACTATGACCAGCCCAGAGCACTGCCAAAAGCAACCGCTGAGGAGCAGCATGGAATCTGAAAGTGGGGTCCGGGTCTTCCACAGCCCCCCGGTTGTTCGTAAGTTTGACAGCACAGTACTTTCCGAAAGTGAGGGAAAGCCTGTGGTGGACCCCGACTTCATGTTCTCTGTGGTCAAAGGGAGTGATGCCAAAGGAGGGTCGGAAGAAGTGTTTGGGAGGTGGCCTTGCGAGCTGCCCAAACACCACAAAGAACTCCTTGAGGGTGGACTCCATCCTATAGAGCACCCTATCTGTTCTACAGTCGGCTTTGCCTCCTCTCTACACGACCTGGGACTGTCTAGGAACCTGAGCGATGACATGAAGGAGGTAGCTTTCTCTGTAAGGAATGCTATCCGTTCCAGCTCCGTGGAGCGCAAGTTTAAGGACACTGCCTGCCAGACCAATGGTTTCAGTACTAGGGGAACCCAGACAACCCAAACCATCAGCGTCAGCCTCCAGACGGAAACACTCAGAAGCATCACCAGCAGTCCTCACAAGTGCTTAACACCAAAGGGAGGCTCAACCCCTGTCTCATCCCCATCAAGGAGCTTAAGGAAAATGCAGTTCTCCCCAGTCATTCAGAGCAAGTTTGACCGCCCCTGCTCCTCCCCCAAGTACGGCTCCCCAAAGCTGCAGCGCAAAATTCCAGCCAAAGTTGACCAGCCCAACAACAAGCCTGCCATGCCAACCACACCTCAGAAAGGGTACAGCGAATCAGCCTGGGCCCGGTCAACCACCACCAGGGACAGCCCCGTCCACACCACCATAAACGACGGGCTGTCCAGCCTCTTCAACATCATCGATCACACTCCTGTGGTGTATGACACCCTGCAGAAGTTCACAAAGTCCCCTAGCTGCTCCAGGTCTGCAGAGCCCAGGACAGAAGAGCCCAAAGCTGAGGACCCAAAGTCTAATTACGGGGTGGTTCAGGAGTACCTGAGGAATGTCCAGGGCAGGTCTCCCAGTCCTGTACAACTGATTGTAGAGTCTCAAGGGGAAAGAACCCCAGAGGTAATTAGCATTAGACAGGACTTATCTGCTCCTCCGGGCTATACCCTCGCAGAAAACGCTACCAGACTACTTAACAAAAGACTTCTTGAGCAGGCCTTCAGAGATGAAAAAAAGCTGCCTCCCGGCTGCCAAACAAACCTCAGTAAGGAGAGCAGGCCAGTGGAAGCTGACAAAGTTCAACCAGGATCCATTGAGGTAAAGTGTTAATTTAATTATTTATTTATTTATTTATTTGCTTTAAGCTGTTCTATTAAAAATAAAATAATTTTAAAGTATTAATATAGTGGTTTTTATATTAATATATATTAATAGCACCCTAAAGGTAATATTGTTTTGTGCATGCAGCTGTACTAGCTGTTAAAAAAGGATCTCAAACTTTAATCATTCAAAACAGACTGAATAAAGTGTGTAAAGTAGTACAATATGGGCCTCATTTACGACAGGGCACTAAATGCGGCTGTAATGTGCACATTAAGTATTGAGCCTAATGTGCACCAAAAATCTAAATGTACTGTCCCATTTACTAACAGAGAATGCATTAATTTATGTGCACACTGTTTGGCTAATTTACATACCATAGCGTGCACACTACATGTCCAGGACTTACCCGTGACCACGAGCTCTAGCGGTCCAAGTGTATCTTTTGGTCAGTAGTTTATTGTGAAAGGTGGAGGTGGCTTACACTGACCGAAAATTAGCGATCAACAGGCGCAGCACTCCGCATGGGACAGGCAGAGGCAACGTAAACTAAAACTGCACGCAGAGGAGTTTGAAATTCTGGTGATGGTGGTTGTTTTAAATTATAATACCTAGTTTGGTCCAGTGTTTTATTTATCCACTCCATTAATTACCAATATAATTAACTATAAAATAAAATCTAAGAGAATGATAACATTCACGTTTATTCATATTTAAACCAGTTATTTAAATGTCATTTTCACTGCTTTATATGAAAACTTTAATGCAAATAATGCCTCCATGATGCCAGATAGATTTCAGCCAAGAAAAATAATTTTAAATAATGCGCCTATCAATGGTTAAAGCCTGGTTTCCAAACAAACTAATTATCATCTCATCTCATTATTCAGAGCAGGGTGCCTTATTGAAATACACTATTATGCATTACTATACAAATCACATATTCATTCTAATTACCATTGTGTGGTACATTGAGTGTGCACCATAATGTGCCCATTTTAATTGTAAATATGGAAATCATGAACGTGCTGCACACTAATTGCAATTACGGTGAACCATAATATTTAGTGCCCTTTCGTAAATGAGGCCCTATGTGCATTATTAAGGCTTTATTGACCAGTAAGACCCTGATTATAGAGTCTTAATGACCACAGGTGATATTGGAAAAGAACCATTTCAGACACCCCTCCCTTCCAAGATTAGCATTCTGCTGATGCCTCTGAATGACAGCGTATCTGTAAGCAACACACTACAGATAAAATGTCATTCAGAAATGGTGCTTCATCAGAATTCAGTAGAATATTAAGTGGTATGTCAATCTTGTCAAGTATATACTGACTGAACATATATTTAGGGGGTGAGTTAATTGGACCTAGAGTTTCCTTTTCACAATATAGAATATTAATAATGTTTAAAGTAGGAATTGCAAAATGTAATGTGTCTAGTTTCACTCTCAGATTAAATATGTGTATTAAGGCTTTTATTGTTCCAAAATCTGATAGTTCTTCTTTTGCAAATTTAAACCTTGTAAATCTTTCAATTTTCACCTAAGCCTGAAGAAGAGAAGTCTTGAAAGGAAGAAAGTGAAAGTGGCATTTGATAGTAGACAAAATATCCAATTTTAACAAGGCTTTTATTTGTAGTTTATGGATTTTGCTGCTGAGTGTTGTTCTTTATGCATTATTTGATGGCCGTGGAAAAATTTTGCCTTTAGCACCCGAATCTGAATAATACGAGCTATGATTCATTCGCCATCTAATATTCTAGTTCAAAAAAACGTGACTGGAATTGATTGCTGGCGTAGTGTGTCAGAATAAGAATTACATTTGGCTGAACTGTAAAGAAAATGTTTACCCTTATAATCATATCAATGACTTTGTAAAGGAGTACATAATGTGTTATGTTGCTATCCCTACGATTTCACTCAATATCAAGTTTACCAGAACATTTGTTTTTTATAACCAGTTCCAACTAAGCAATACTTAAAAAAAGAAAAGAAAAAAAAGTCTTGGTTTGCTTTTGGGCCTTTCCAAATCACCTGATAATGGGAAAAAACAGATCTCCTGCTAGGAGTTCAAGTAAGAATTTAGCTTGTTTTTGTATTATTTGATAGCGCCAGCAAAGCTGGGTGGGATTTACTATGGCCTTTAAAACAACCATTTCTTCACCACTACTGAATGCCAATTATTTTGTATTTGTGAATTGACTGGCGTGATCAGTTGATTCTTGATGCATTTAAACAATTATTAACTTCACACTTGGCTTCTGCTTAACGAAAGGCCTGGTATAAAGATAAACTGCATCATAACACCATGAGTCATTTGATGTTGAATAATGTGTGGTTTATGTAAAACATGTGAAAATCAAACTACTGAAATGCTTTTCTAAGGTTATGTGAGGGCACGTTTAAAGTTAATTTCTTTGTGTGGACTGGTTCACAGCCCCCTGTGGGGGGGTTCTCCTAAACGACAAACAAGGACTAAGTAGTCATCGGACCACTTACTGTAATACGTACATTGAATATTTAACTGAAAATGGCATCATAGTTCACAGAATCTAGTTAATCCCACCACTGAAATTCTTGCCTCAATGGTTTCTTTGTGAAGAAGGCTTTGTTGCATCAAGAGCTTTGTTAGTAGAGCCATCTAGACACACAACTAAACATGCCTTCCTTCTAAAGCGAGACTCTGTTTATTGTGCTTCCTATTCAATCCCAAATGCTTTTACAGGAGTTCTCCTGCCAGTGACCTATGGCCCTCCGTGAACTTGAGCTCTTTTTCACACTATTTTAGTAGTGGTGGAGTCCACATCAAGCCTTTGTCCCTCATGTTAGAGATTGAATATATTATTCTTTTTGAATTTCCAAACTAATTATTTTCACTCTAATTTTCTCTTCCTTTCCAATCTGTCTGGCCTTTTTTTCTGTATGTGCAATCCAGAACCAAACTGTCTTACTAACTGCTCCCTGGGGACTCTAACCCTGCTTGTCTCACTACTGTAAGTTCTTTTATTCCTCTTTACACAAACAAAAATAGTACCGGACTATTGCTTTACATTAAAATATGCATGCTGTAATTATAAAAATTCCCCACTCATATCTCAAATGGTTAGATCCAGAGTTACATACTGTAGGGCTAATGATACAGTTGAATCTCACCACCGTCATCAAAGAGTATGGCTTTGAAGTTTGAGCCATTCAGCCATATCCTTTGCATATATTTTGCTTCCTTCTAAATACAAAACTGAACATGTAAGCAGTGTGCAACAAGCAGTCTAGATACAGTTTGCACAGTGCTGTATGGGGCTGTGTTATTATAGTCTTTAAGCCTCTTGGCTTTGCAAGTCTTTTTTTTTTTTTTTCCTGTTTAATCAATATATTCCTATGGGAACAAATGCAGCTCCATAAAAATTGTCCATCAATATCAAAGGAATAGTTATTAATTATTAAAGCAACAATCCTCTTCCTAAAATATCCAGATTTGCTTGTGAATCAAACTCACCAAATATAATACCTTCATAGACGTTATGTAATGTATATTTCTATTAAGCAACACTGCAGACTGTTCAGTTTGGCTACAATGCATCGTTATAAATTGATATTCCCTCAAAGGATTCCCCAACTGATTTATATTATATTGATTGGAAATATTATTAATACATATTTATTAAAACTCAATTTCTATGTAAATCTTAACTGGTATACAGTATCATTTTATTTTAATAAACTATTACACAGTATTGACACATGCACACTATTAAGTGCACTGCAACACCAATTTGATGAATAATGTACTGAAGTTGACATTTAGCCCAAAACAAATACTGCATACTCAAAATGTAACCTTGTCATCCTAAATGATTATTTTGTGTTGTGATGTTGTTGATTGTTGTTTGTTCGTCCAATTACCTGTAAATAAATAAAAATAGGAATTAAGATGAATTGTGTTGTACTTTTGCAGTGTATAGTGGCTGTTCTGTATTATACTGCGTCACATCACAGTCATTCTAAGTGGGAGTCTCCTTAAGTGTAAGGGTTAAGCAGAAGTGTGCTTGTGACGTGTGTTTCCAGCATCTTTATAAATGATTTAACCCGGTGTATCTCAGCTGAGATGCAACATCTTGTTTCACTGTGGTCTGGCTTCAGAGATTTTAAGTGACTTGCTGTTAGGATTCTGCTCAGCTTAATGACTCCGGTATGCCCTGGCTGTTAGTATTTTGTGCTAACCACCTGGATACACCCTTTAGGTCTTCAGACTGCTGGTTCACAACCCCTTTCATGTGTGACACTGTTTTATGTTTCCATCAAACTGTACTTTCTTATCCTACTATATCCGTAACCCAATAATCACCTAATCAGCTGTGTTTGTAAACGAAGACACACATTTCTTGCTTCTGTTTTTTGTTCAGTTTGTTTTAGTTTTATCATTGATCCCTGTGCATAATTAACATAATGTTAAAATTAAGAATTCATTCATAACCATAAAACATTATTGATGCATGCAGCCATTTTGCCAGTACATCACGAAAAACTGAATGTGTAATTTAACAAAAGGTTTTCCTCATATGTTTCATCCTAATAAAGGGTCCACATCTATTAAGTTCAAAAACAGATTTTCGGCAGATATTTTGTCCCATCTTTTTTTGATTTTTAATGTACCATAACGGAGCTTATCCCTCACCTGTAGAATAGGGTGCTTATTAGGGGTGTCCCAAAACTAATATTTTCTGAGTAATTACCTTTCAGAAATGTAATGTTGTTAGCTATTGATTAAATGAAATAAAACATGCTAATTACACAAAAATATGTGGTCCCTCTATTTCCCTTATTTACAGTTACTAAGTACCCATCAATAACAATCTGACCGTTTTATTTAATATAGAACGGTCATGATTAAACTAACTCAAACTTAGATTGTTTCTTTATTTTTCCAGAAATGTTTCTCTGTACGTGTTGATTATGCTCTGGATACCACACATAATCAAGTGATACGAGCTATTTCACTCAATGCTTTTCTTTCTTTATGCAAGTCAAGATTGTTATAATAGTTGAAAACACTAGCAGCGGGCTAGTGGCGAGTGGCTCATCCAGTAAAGGCACTCCTATAGCCTCGACGTCACCAGTTCAAATCCAGGCTATTTCATTGCTGACTGTGGACGGGAGCTCCCAGGGGACGGCGCACTATTGGCCGAGCGCCGCCCGGGGGGAGGGTGGGCGGCGCTTAGGTCAGCCAGGGTGTCCTCAGCTCACCGCACTCCAGCGACCCCTGTAGTCTGGCCGGACGCCTGCTGGATTGTTGCAGTGTGTATCTATATATATATACATACACACACACACGCACATTAGTGTATTTGATAAGTTTAGACACATTGCTGCTGTTTTGAGTGAGTTGGTGTTTCTCATACTGCTAGCATTGTCTGCAATTTTAAGTGCAGTTATCTTTCTAGACCACTATTCAAATCTGCAGGGCTGAAAGAGTTATTCTCACTGGTGTTTTTCTCCAGGGGTGATTTAGTAACATGACTCAGAAGTTCAATACAAGTACAGTGCATCGTCCTGTCTCTGTTTATCATTAAACTGTCATTTGAATTTATTTTAGGCCAAAGTAAAGATGGAGAAAGCACTACAGTTTGCAAAATATTGAAAATTCTGAATATACAAGCATATTGTTCAATATTTTGTATGCTCGATTAGGGTTACATGTAACATCATCTCTAAACCATAGTTGTTTCACTGAAGACAAGCTGAGTGGAAGGATTTATTTTTAGCTTGTCAATACTTTCCACCCGTTTAATCTTGTCTAACCCCTTTTCTTTCATTTTGTCAATGTCTTTGTTCCTGTGTTTCATAGCGTCTGACCACCTAACTATTTATAGAGCATATCCCGATTTATATTTAGCTGCATGTATCTACAAGATAAAACCTAAGCCTGTATAATATGCTTATAACCCACAGCTACAGACTACAGTGATTACAACCCACGTCTGTAGTAAACAGCTATAAGGAGTGATTCCCAGAGTAAAAGGAATGACTGAATGGCAGACGATTTCTTACTTTTTTGGAACAATCAGAATATACCTGTTTTAAGGTCAATCAACATTTAAAAAAATGTCCTCCATGTAGGCTTGGGGTTGCATTTTATTCTAACAAGGGAGTTAAGACTAGTCTAAGGAGCTATAATAATAATAATAATAATAATAATAATAATAATAATAATAAATAATAATAATAATTGTTAATTAGAATAATTCCTAATTAGAAATTTTTTTTTTTTTTTTTTTTTTTAAGTATAGTGTTGTGGTGTTGGCCTCAGGATTTGTTTGCAAAACTACAATTGCTCTAGAACATCTAGGATGTCAGGATGAGATTTTTTTTTTTTTTTTAAAAAAACCTTATTGTATAAAATGCAAAAAGATACAGGCCTCTAACTACAGTTTAAAAAAAAATTGTCAATTCCATATGAAAGGAGACGAGGCATCTCATTTCAGGCTATTCTGGTTCTATAATAATTTCTTTCAAGATAGTCCCTTGTAGTTTCTATCTGGAAAGTCTTTCTAACTTCATTTTTTTCATTTTCAAAGGAGCTGCCCTGTTCTTCAGTAGCTCCTCCTTTGGAGTCGTGCTTCCTGAGACCGGCAAGGCCAGCAAACCGCCGCCCGCCTTCCAGGTGGGCCTCTCATTCCCCGTCAGCTTCACCTCGGTGGTCCATGCCTTCCAGACGGTTCGTTTTCCCGGAGGAGCAGCAGTCACTGGAACCAGAAGAACCGAGCCAGGAACACAAGCCTGCATGAAGCCTCGCCTACTCTAAGTCTCTGCCTCAGCCTCACTAGCCGAAAAACAGCCTCCTTGTGTGACAGTGCCACAAACTCACTCAAGCAGAGTTCAAGTACCGATGGGAAGAAACACAATGAACGTAACAGGAGAAAAACACAAACAGCAAACAATGGGCTGTGTTCTGTAACAACTAAAGAAAATGTGCCTGTAAAAACATAGTTTCTTGGTTGTAATGTATGTGTGTGTGTGTGTGTGTGTGTGTGTGTGTGTATATATATATATATATATATATATATATATATATATATATATATATTATATATATTACACTCTCCATCCATCTTATTTTTTTTTAATATGTTGTTATCAGATGTCTGTTTTTTCAGGTTACAGAATGAAAGTGAAATGTCTCTTTCAGTATCCTGACTACCTAAACTTAAAACTGCTACATATCAACAAAGGTGGTGAAATTTGATGTCAAAGATGTATTTACTTTAATGTCTATTATAGTCTTGAAGAGATACAGGTAAATTGTGCATTGACATGTGACATATTTTGAATGACAAGTGGATTATAAAGCTGGAACGTCTTAAGAAGATAGATGTTCACTATGGTACAATACTTGATTTGCATGCCTTTGGGTTCCTAGCACTTTAGTGCATGTGTATAAGGCTACTATACTCCACCATCACTCGTAATAGGAGTCACTGAACATCATTGTAACAATGTTGTAAGATTCATCCTGTACTGTAATTTTATTGTAACTTTATTTGCATATAAAAAGATTTTTAAACAAAATTATTGTAACAGTATGACTGTCTTTGTACAGTTTATTATAAAAAAAAAAGTTTCTTTTTTTCGGGGAAAAAAGTTGTATGGGGTAGTAAAAAAATGTAATTGATGTCGTTAAAAAAAAGTCTGTGAAAGACTGGTTAACTGGTAATAAAAAGAAAATATTTACAGCAAGCAATTCTTTCTTGTTTTGATCTACAGTAGGAGTAGGAGCCCTATAAATCCACACATTGTGTAATACAGCATACAGTAGGTAAGCATGTAAATAAAAAGTGAATGAGGTTATTTCACAAGCCGTGGGCTGTGACTCAAAAGGAAACTGATACAGCATTCCCTTTAAAATGCAGTCACAGTTTGTTTTATTGTGGCCTTGTTTTCAAAAGCCAGTTTCTTTTTTCTTCTTTTGTTTGGTGCTTGTTCTGTCTTCTGCAAGACTGGAGGTGAAGAAGAAGAACTCTCATAACTGCATGTGTAACCAGGGTGAGTGATGGGGTTATCACTAAGTGCAGACCCAGACTAACTACATTATTATTATTATTATTATTATTATTATTATTATTATTATTATATTATTATTATTATTATTATTATTATTTATTTATTTGGCAGGCACCTTTATCCAAGTCGACTTACAGGTATTGCAGGTCAGAACAGGGTTACAATGCAAGATTAATATTTAACTATAGTATAGTTTACTGTATGTGCAAATAATACTACTAAAATACATATTAGGATGCAACAAGTTAGGATTACAAGAAGTTATATCTACAAAATAGTGGAATAAGTAGTGAATGCGAATTTGTTTTCAGTGTTTGATGGAGTACATTCTAATTATCCTGTGTATCGCTTCTTGAGTCAAAAATGTATACATTTCTTAGGGGTGTGCTGAAACTAATATTTTATGAGTAATTACTTTTAAGAAATGTAATGTTGTTAGTTATTCATTAAATAGAATAAAACATATTAATTACTCAACGCAAAACTATGTGGTCCCTCGTACACAGGAATCCACCAAACAGCTGGTTTGTCTGCTTCCCAAGCGACCACCTCCAGTGCACAAACCAGTGGCAAGCCGAGCAGCAGCCCTAGGCCCAGGGCCCCTTCTCAGGAAGCCGTCATTATGGGAAGAGAACATACTATTGTGGGTTACAGGAAGAGAACATACTATTTTGGCTTGCTAAAAGTTGTTTTAAACACTGCCCATTCTGTACACAACTGCATTGGACAGATTACCATAGGGACCACAGTGGAGGATTAGGCCAGGGTCACTGGGAACATCCACAAATAGTGAGCAGGTCTAAGCAGCTTGTTCAATTTTGCATTGAAAAAGCTGATTACATAACAGCAGGGGCAGACTGCCCGGAAGAGCTGGGACAATAGAGGAAGAGGTCAAGAGCAGATTTAAAATTGCTCAGAAGATCCTGAAAGCTCATTAATGATATAATAGGGCTTCACAATCTATTAATTAGATTATTACAGCTGCACTAATGAACATGTTCTGTGAGTAAATTAAAGGCTTTTCGTTCCAAGGATCCAACGCTTTTCTAGAATTATGAAAATGTTCTTTATTCTATGTCTGGTAGAGTGCCAGAAAATCAGCCTAATTAGTTCCCCAGATCAACCCAAGGAATGACTGTTTGATGGACTGATGAGAATTCATAGCTCTGTCCTAATTGCAGATAATTGGAATTAGACAGTATGTTGGGAGAAGGCCAACATTAATTCAGTGAGACAAATCTATCAATTTCATCTAATTTAAGGATGATAAAATAGACCCCCACCCCTTCCCCCCATGCAGCCACCCAAGAGCTACAGAGTTGGAAGACAATGCAAGCTTACAGGCAAGCCCACAGGTGTCTGGACAAATTACAGAGGATACCCTGGCCAACCTAAACCCTCCCCCTCAGGTAATGCTTGGCCAATTGTGTGGCGCCCCTGGGGAGCTTCTGTCCACAGTCAGCTGCGGAATGGCCTGGACTTGAACAGGCGAGATCCAGACTAGAGGCTGCATCCTGCACTCCATGTGGAGTGCTTTTACTGGATGTGCCACCCGGGAGCCCCCCACCATTTCACTTTTAATTTGTAGTTCCCAGCACTCTTAGGTGAAATGTAATAAAAAAAAAGTGAATACCTGTCATGCAGCAAGAGAAATAAGTCGCCAAAGTAAGATAAAAATGTCCTCCTTTTTCTCCCATTTTTTGTAGACCCCAGGTACTTTTATCCATGCATATCTACAGGACATCAGAGTTTAATGACAATGAACATGTTTTGTCAACATGGAAATATACTAGGGAACACACACTGTTCATTGTACAAAGTTCAAGTATAATTTCTCTAGAGGAATTATCACTTTTTGATGTCACTACTGTGGTATTATGCGGGTTTTTTTAGAATGGCTCAGATGCAAATATAGCCTTTATCCATGTATTTTATATATACATGCAGGACTTGAACCCTAACTGGTCATACTTTCACTCCAACTACATAACTTCTATGCTACACAGATTCACATCTTAACCCTTTCAACAGACTAGGCTACTATTTACATTTACCCTATCCAAACAGCAATACATTGTCTCAATATATAAAGTTGAACAATTTTGCTATTCCCGTAATATATGTGTGTGTGTTATTATTCATTAAGTGAAAACAGAAGTGATATCTGAAACAGAAATACATTGGAAATGTGAAAAAAAATGTCAAGTTATCAAAAACGCCCAGCCATTTAAAGTGAAGATATCAAAAACACAAGCCAAGTTTCAAGAAACCATTAGGGTAACCTTGACCCCCATTACAGTTGTGCTTGTGAACTTAGCTTGTGTTCTTGATACAAGTTAGAAGAAACCACTGGGGCAGCTTTGCCCAGCAGAAAGCAAACAGGTGCAACTGTAAAACCAATAGAGGCCAAGATTACCTTGTGTTTCTTAGTTGGCTTGTGTTTTTCAGACACAATAAAAGCAGATCGAACCTGCATCAAAAGGTTGCCTCAATAGTTTCTTGAAACTTGGCTTGTGTTTTTGATATCTCCACTTTAAATGGCTGGACACTTTTGATAACTTGGCATTTTTTCACATTTCCGGTACGTTTTATTTTACTAGCTTCAGTGTTTTTAATAAATGTGCTTCATTTTAAATTGGGTTAGTGTATTGTCCAGGATGAATGTGTGTAAGCAGGGGCCAGTGTTACGTGTGTATATGAGAGCCCTGGGACTAGCTTGACTATCTGGAGTGGGCCTGTTAAGGTACACCCTAATAAGGACAGTTGCCAAGCCATTAAATGTTGTACTATATAACAGGGTTAACAGTAATAAATTGCCATTTGCTTATCTGACAAGGCATTACAATATTCCATGTTCTTTTTCAGTCATTGACCTAGAGAGAAAAAAAAGCTATTTACGTCTATTAACCTAATATCTATTCTTGGTACACGATTGATTTTTTTTTTTTTTTTTTAACCAAAATATCTATTCATACTAGTGGTTTTATTTGTAATATGTGCATGCAGATTACTTTCAACATGTTTCTTTAAATTGCCTTATTTTTAGCATTACAGAGTCCCTGCGAAGGTTAACAAAAATAGAATAGTTCATAGCCTCTAGTAAGCTCTTCTTGGGATATACTGTATATAGCATACGGCACACTCCAGTGGATAATTAGACTGGTTCAGTTCCAAGGGGGAAAACCAGCTGTACACGTTGCTGCAAATATTCCTTGCAAACCTCTCACACATTTCGAACGCGTTATATTAATAGGAGACGGCATAACATCCAACCACATCCAAACAACAATAACAAATGAGAAACTAACCAAAATAGGATGTGTCCTTTGCAGGTGGAACACACTGTTTGGAAGGCGCTGTTGAGTTGCATTTTGCTTAGGTGGTGACTCCCATTATGGCAGACTGGATTGAATGGTTCATTTAGCCACATATAGAGGTCCTTAAAAATGTATACATTAATGAGCTTAATCTACTTTCTGTAACTCTGAAATATTATTTTTTGATTTGCTGATTTTCAGTTAAAATAAGCAGTATCCTGGTGGAGTACTAGCATCTGAGAGTTGATTCTCTTTGTTGATATTAACATAAACATCTCAAGTCTACATAGGTGACGTGGTGTAAATTTACTTAAAACATTTCTGACATCACCCTTTGATCTTGTAATTGGTCAATTTTCTAACTGAAAGTCGCTGTGTGGCTTTGAAGAGAAGGTTATGCTTCATTTTCATTTTAAAAAGTAGGTTACGCAACCAAGGAAGTGTCTCAAGTTACTATATGAGTCAGTGAATCTTTTGATTGCATGGGTTCATAGCAGAAAGGTTTGAGTTTTAAATGTGTATATTTTGTGAATTGTAAGTTATATTTACAAAATAATGAAATATATATATACAGTGCCATGAAAAAGTATTTGCCCTGTCTGATTTTCTTCATTTTTGCATATTTTTGACGCAGAATGTTATCAGAGCTTCATCCAAAATTTAATATTAGATAAAAGGGACCCTGAGTGAACAAATAACACAAAATTTAGATACTTATTTCATTTATTTATTAAAGAAAGTTATGCAACACCGAATGCCCCTGTGTGAAAAAGTAATCGCCCTCTTAGACTCAATAACTGGTTACGCCACCTTTAGCAGCAATAACTGCAACCAAACGCTTCCTGTAATTATTGATCAGTCTCTCACAGCGCTGTGGAGGAATTTTGGCACACTCCTTCATGCAGAACTGCTTAAACTCAATGACATTTGGGGGTTTTCGAGCATAAACTGCTCGTTTCAGGTCCTGCCACAACATCTCAAAGGGGTTTAGGTCTGGACTTTGACTAGGCCATTCCAAAACTTTAAATTTCTTGTCCTTCAACCATTCTGATGTAGACTTGCTTGAGTGTTTCGGATCATTGTCTTGCTGCATGACCCAGCTGTGCTTCAGCTTCAGCTCACGGACGGATGGCCTGACATTCTCCTGTAGAATTCTCTGATACAGAGCAGAATTCATGTTTCCTTCAATGATGGCAAGTCTTCCAGGTCCTGATGCAGCAAAGCATCCCCAAATCATGACACTACCTCCACCATGCTTGACCGTTGGTATGAGGTTCTAACTGTGGAATGCAGAGTTTGGTTTTCGCGAGACATAACAGGGCCCATGTTGGCCAAAAAGTTCCACTTTTGACTCATCTGTCCATAGAACATTGTTCCAGAACTCTTGCGGATCATCCAGGTGCTTTTTGGCAAACTTGAGACGAGCATTCATGTTCTTCTTAGTGAGCAGTGGTTTCCGCCTTGCTACTCTGCTGTGAATCCCATTTTTGTCCAGTGTCTTTCTGATGGTGGAGTCATGAACTCTGACCTTAGATGAGGTGAGAGAGGTCTGCAGATCCCTGGATGTTGTTCTAGGGTTCTTTGTGACTCCCTGGACAATTTTACGCCTTGCTCTTGGAGAGATTTTGGCAGGACGTCCACTCATGGGAAGATTCACTACTGTCCCAAACTTTCTCCATTTGGACAATATAGCTCTGTGGTTTGGTGCCCTTTGTAACCCTTTCCAGACTGATAGGCATCAACAACTCTTTTTCTGGAAGTCATCAGGAATTTCATTTGATCGTGACATGATGTGCCTCTAGAACCTGTGTGCTGACAACTTCACTCTGATGGTAAGGGCCACAGTTGGTCAGATGTTTATTGGGCAGGGCTGGCCCAAATCAGGCCTGATTGTTAACCAAAGTATTCAAACAGCTGACCCATAACTATCCTTTTAATTGGGTTGAGTTAACTAGGGGGCAATAACTTTATATATATATATATATATATATATATATATATATATATTATATATATATATATATATATATATATATATATATATATATATATTTCATTATCCATCTAATTACCACATATGATGCTATACTGGCATATCAATCAGTGTAAACTCAGACTTAGCAATATGCTATTCTGAGTGTTTTCAACTTCTTGCTACCATGACATTCAAAAAAGCATTACGTAAGTATAAAGTAAAAAGTACTGTATAAATAACCCCCAGAAAATGACTGTGCTCCCCTGCTGCACCTTTTCCATCGTTGTGGCCAACAATAACAATGGTTAGTCATGGTGATGTCCCCTATAGACCTGTGTAGTGTGTAGTGCGCAATGATGGTCAACATGCTGGAAATACCATCTATACCTAAGTATTGCAGTTGCCTGTACGTTGTGAATTTGGCTGTGAAATAGGATTGTGATAGAACTCCAATATAATTTACAAAATACCCCGAATGGATAACTGTATTTACACAGAACATTCAAAACACCTACTGTGCATGTAATTGTGTGTACTGAGCATTTTGCCTTTTCAGAAGGACAGAACAGTTTATTTGTTTTTATTTTGCATTTGAGGCCTATGAATTTGTGTAACTTGGATGATGCAAACTTCTGTTAGATTTTGTGAAATTTGTGAGAATAAACAATTAAATGGATTGGAAAATAACCAATAGTTTAGAAAGATTTCAATTATGCTGGTTCCAGATCTACTGGCTGTAAACCCAAATTCCATTGCATTTGCTTTGGGTATTAGTAAAACCTGCAACAGCTCCAAACAAACACATAATGAAGTTTGATATAGGAGACAACTAATGCTTTTTTTTTAATAGCCTGAGAAACACATTGGCTGATATAGATAGTCTTTGCCAAGGAATTGTAACTAGAGCTATGGAATACATGAATGTACTGAAGGACAGGACATTATTTTACTTTTAGTAACACATCACATTGTAGCATATAATTGGTCTGGGCAATGTGCTGATATTTAAAATAGAGGCCAATAAGTGAAACTGGGACAGGAATATTTCAATTGGTGTCTGCAAAGTGTGGGTTACCTATGTCTGGAATTTGATACTACATGCTTTCAGCAAGAGAATTGCCTTCAAGGTGTTTTGGATGTAAGAGGAGAATATTGATACTGAGGCAGGCTTATCTGTCACCTACTGGATCCACAAAGTAAACTCATGTACTACTTTTCAGTTGTTGAATATTAGCACGCTCAGACGAATCCTCAGATTTGCGCACACAATCAATCATATCCATTGTGAGGTGGAATAGAGTTTGTAACTCTAATCTTTACAGCTTAATCACAGACATTCCTTTAAAGCATGGCGTACACATTTTGTTAACATGTAACTTAAACAAAATGTATTTCTAATTGTTCACCTCTGTCCCCTTGTTAGACCACCCTAATAACAGGTAAACCATTTAATCAGTACCCTCACCTGAAAAAACAATACCCACTCTGCACAGGCATAGTAAAGGGCTTTAAGTGTGAAAGTGTTACAGAGAACAAAATATAATTACAAAATGACATTGCAAAGCATTTCTGCTTGACCCTTTCACTGGTGTAAATGGTTTCCTTTGAGTGTTGGTTGTTCAGATAACTTACATTCAAGTGTCAGTATTTATAACAGCTACGCCCATTATATAGTGGCTATGAAATGTTAAAACCCCTAACAATCACCTTAATTTACAATTGACTTTTGCTTCAATTTCAACTGATATCCAGTGATGTAGATTTAACAAAATCATAAGTAAGACTTTTGCACTCAGTATCAAAGGGATGGTGATTATAATCAAAGCCCCAAATATCAAGCTGGGATCCAGCTTCAGCTTAAACATGTGCCAAGTTTCTAGCTCTAGATCATATGTAGCAGGAGGGTCAATCAGCCTACTTAGTGATTAGCTGCCTACAGCAGAAAGCACACTGTACTGCCAATTACTTACCAAAGGATCTTCAATGGTAATGTAGTGGCTTTACAATGGCAATACAAGGGTTCTGTATTAAGGTGCAATAGGTAACACAAGGCAACTACACTGGTAGTTGTCACATAGTACTGGTATAACAACCTATACACACTGGGAATCTATTACAGGACTTTAGTAGTATACTACTATATCACGACCAACGAAGTACACTGGTATTAATATGGCGTTTCTCTTTTTGTTCTTTCAGGCTGGATCTATGAGAACCTGTGTAAGGCTGTATTAAAGGTCCCTAGTTGTTCACCTAGTAAACACCACTTCTTGTAGCCTCTTTAGGAGCTCTCTATGGTCATTGTTATGTAAAACAACATGACAATTGTGTAAACATCATGTCCTTGATAGAAAATTAACTGAAATTGACATCTTTTTCCAGGCGTTTCCTGTACATGGTTGGGATTCATTTTGTATCCTGTCTGCCACTATTTAAGTTGGGTTGTTGGTTTTTAAATCTGTTCTGTCAAACATGACTGCACATGAACTACATGACTTAGAACTGTATAAACAGGTGTCTCTGTATATAGCAAATATTTACATAGATTCTCCAAAAGGGCCTTAATCTGATGTCTAAATCAAGGATATCTCATTTTACAAATACCTCTCTGCTCAGACTGCAGAATATTCCTAAAGGAATTGTAAGGCAAATTTAGGTCACTTTATAGAAAATAGTATATTGATCCACATATGTATTATATTTGTATTGACTAATGCAAGCTTTTATAGAACATGGCACTTACCTGATAATTGGCAGTGCATCAAATTAAATCTCATGCCTCAAAAACAATCAACACCCACAGACTAATATACTGACGGACATACAGAATATATCTTTGATCTTTCCCTACACAGTACAGAATTTCAATGCAATTAGAAAAGCCCCTGCAATGTCTGTAATGTATCTGGTTGTGTCATGTGATTCTCTTTTTTAACAGTAGATACACTAAGCTGTGTAACTGCGTGTAATTATTCATGCACAATCACGGAAAACCATATGGATATCACAAGGGGCATGAGGCAGGCCAGGGTTGGGGTTTGTTTACATGAGGATGGGGTTTTTGTATGGGTATTTGTTGTAAATAGTTATTGGAGAACCTGATGCTCTTGCGAGATCCTACCTGCTGTGTGTGATTGTCAGCTGTGGGATCCTAATCAGCAGGTAGGAATGGTCAGCGAGGGTGTCAGGTATAAAAAGGTCCCAATTGTACACCTCAGGGTTGCTGCGAGGCCATAACAAGCACCAGGATTATGACCATACTCACTACCCGGACCATGAGATCAAGAAGCTGAAATCTTCCGATCACTGTCTGTCTTAACCGTGATCCGAGCTATGAAGAACGGAATTTGAAACCACCGTGGCTGTGTGTTTAACCAGGGTTGGGGTTTGTTTACTAGTTAGGGATTAGCTTTGGGGGTTTAAACCCCAACATGGTATAGTAGTGTTTTGGTTTTGCCTTTTTGTATATTTTAATGTATGTCCTCTGTGGGTTACTATATAACCAGCTAGTCCCTCAGTGCAGTTGTTGCACTGACCAACTTGTCTATCAAGACCACATTTTCCTCTTGGAAAGCCCACTTGGAAGCCCAGCAGGTCATGACAAGACCTGTCAATATTCACTAAAAGTACCACTGCACATTGACCTCACACTAACTCATGTTTCAGTAAGTCCTATATGAATATGAAAATCAATGGCTGAATGTTGTCGAACAAGGAATTCATCAGCTCAGCCAAAAATAGCAACTGGAATTAGACATAATTCCTCTTCTGTCATAGTACCATTCCCCTGCCCTCCAAAGTGTTGAGAGGATTCTTGAATAACTATAGAAAGGCATACTGGTAGATCCCCATAAAATTCAGTTCAAACATATCTGTACATACTATAACAGCTAAAACAAGTTAAAACAATGGTCATCTAATGGGTGCTCAAATTAGTTATGGTCAACATGTTTAATATATGCTATTTTTAGGACTTGAACTTTTCAGGTTTTATTTTACAAATCTCCCTTTAAATGCTAATTAGCAGTTAAGCTGTCTCTGTATCCTAATAAAGAGAACACTTCTAATTAAAGACTGGGTTTAAGATTTTTTTTTTTTTTTTTTGCTACAAATCAAGGGTATTTTACTGGGTATTTTATGTTGAAAAGAAAATATGTCAGGACATTTAACTCTGTTAAATGAGTGAAAATAACAAAAGCACAATGATAAACTAGGCGACTGCAAGAATGAAATGCTATTAGGATCAGCGATGAGCAATTAATGTAATTTGTCATGTCTGTTTGAAATAAAAATTAGGTGAAACAGAATCAGGCTCAGTCAAGATATGAAGGTAAAAACAAATGATATTGTTTAGTGATAAACAGCTTTACTGAGTTTAATTAGGAAACAGAATTGTGCAAAATAAGTTTAAAACTTCAAGCCCTAGTTATTTCTAACAGTGCTTAATTAACATTCAAAAATAAAACCAGACAAATCAGTTTAAAAGTATCATTACTTTTGTTTATTAAAAGGTTGCAAAAATAGGTAGGTTAAAAGTATGAGTATTGGATTTGTAAATAGCTCATTTTCTAATTAGTTAAGATTATGTCCAGAAAATTATTAACCATATATTTTATCAGAATTCTAAATATGTTCAAAACATTCAGAAATGCATTAAATATATTCTATCAGATTCAGAATTCAAGTTATGTTCAAACAATGGATTAATTTCACATTTCATCATATAATTTCTGTGCACATGGGAAGTCAATAAACTGGCATATTTGCTGTGCATTGTTTTGGTGGTTGAAACAAAGTCTTAGAATAAAGAAATTAGAGCAATATGTCGACTCCTTGTGGTGAAGATTTTCAAAGGTTGCAAAGAATGAGGTTTGTATCCAAAGGTTGCAAAGAATGGTTTACTTTGCCGTGCGATTTTCTCAAAGAAATTAGTTTCCTGGCTGTGTTGTCTCGTTGGTTTGTAGTAGCGTGGATTAATGCAGTGGTCTTTCCTCAGCTTAGTTTCAGATGAGGAAGAAATTGAGGAAATACAGCAGGCAAGCTTTTGATTTTCCTTGCAGCGTCATCTTAGAAGCTTGTTGTAGTGTACAGCAGTATAAAGGCAGTTGTCCCTCCTCGTAGGCTGCACTGTTTGGAGATGAGATGTTAGTGACACACTGAAGGGGTGGAAGGTGTTCAGAGCGTGTTTGTCTCCAAATGTCCTGTGTTTCAGTTTAAGTATACTTTGAAAAGAGGCAGGCCCTTCCCAAATTCTGGTCCATGATTAGACAGTTCGAGTTGACCTGTCATAGCCCCTTAGTGATTCATATAGGACTCTTTATGTCTTAAGTTTATAATGTCCCCAGAAATATCCTTCAGGTTTAAAAATCCTTCGTGGTAGTCCATCGACTTACATTGCAAGAATCTCCAGCAACATTACTTCCATTGCCCAGCAGATGGTTATATGGTGACATAGTTAATATCAGAATTCCTAAAAGGTACCATTCTGCCTAGAAAAGCAGTTTAACATTTTAATTTAAAACAACACCAGATGATTGGATCACTTTTTATTGTTGTCAATGAAAGTCCTTTAAACCCTAAGATCTAGCAGGGGTCCAGTGACAAATGGCTTTTGAATGGAGATTTTCCACGGACACCCATATCTCACTGAAAACAGGCCTTCCAAGGCTCCCTGTCAGTCAAAGATTTTGTCTTAAAAAGTACTTAAATCCTTATATAATCTACACAATATATTTTAACATGTATAAATTGTAGACTTGTTTTCCTTCACAATACTTTACTACTATTATGGCCTCCGGTTGACTTTCTCAATATAATTTTGTAGTTTATTTGAGAATATGATGTTAAATCAAAGTTAAATTATGTTCAGATAATTAAAAAAAAAAAGAAAATTATGCCTCAATCCTAAAATGCTAGGTGATGCAAAACTGTTACCCTTCACTGTAAGTTCATGGGGGGGGGGGGGGGGGGGTGGTGGGGGTATGTTCCTCCTTCGTATTGAATAGAACAAATAATATTTTTGTAATAAAAGAATTACACCCCCATCCTCCAACATGAAATGCACCTGAAAAATGTAGTGTGTGCAAATACAGTATTGTATTGGAAATATTAATGCAAAGTAGACACTTTGTGTGATCTGCCATAATTAATATTAGTATATTAACCATCTATGCTAATAATGTTATGGTTGTTGTAATCGTTTGACTAAGAAATCAATGAACTGTATACTCGTCACACATATCTCTAACTCTCTCTCTCTAACTCACCTTAACTTTCTGTAATATTAGATTAGTTGTGCACCCTTTTTATTCTTAAATAAACTACTGTTTTATATTCCTGACACGTTGTGTGAATGTCGATTATTGTCAAGGGAATCCGAGTTCTACGTGATCCCAAACTTAAATAAGGTATATCTCATTTTGTACATTTTGACATCCTTGAGTGGGCGACTACAGACTAATTTATATTTAAATAAATTATATACCTAATTCACTACATTTTGAAGGGAGATGTTTCTCTGTGTCTTAATTTACTTTGCTGTACATTGAAGCACATCCTCTATAGTGCTCAAACATGGGGGGGTTTTAACAGTTAGTGTAAACAGCTTGATGATGCATGGCCTGCTTGCATTACCCTTCAATATAAGATTCTGTCTCATTGGTATAGTGCAACCTCACCTCCACAGACTTTTAAAACAAGGCTGGCTTTTGACAGTGAACAATATGAGGATTCCTATCATCCTGCTGCAGTCGTAGTCAGCTGATGATCATCTATCTTACATAACAATCCTGATAATAAAAAAGTAGAAGGAAGGAAAGTGTATTTACATGGCTGTGTTTCTCTTTAAACAAGGAATCGCTCTCGTGTAGCTATGCCACTGGCCCTGACTCCGGTCTCTTGAGATCCAAGAACTCAATAGCTGACTAGTTGATCGAAGTTTGACAAGGATCAACTTGTTCCTGAAAGAACCGGAACAGTCTCGTTGACACAAAGCCACCTGTGTTTCGGTGGAGGAAATCCTTCCGAAGAACTTGTCGTATTTCCTTAAACTATGTATGTAGGGAGCTAATTTCTAAGTAATACATCCCTCGAATGCATAAAGTTTCATTACCTTTTTAAAAGCACGTTATCAAATCAAAAAACCTGTTTAAAAGCAAGTTTTCGTGCACGTTTACCGTTTTTGGAAAGCAAGTGCAAATGCAAAAAACCTGTTTAAAAGCAAGTGCAAATTTTCGTTCACGTTTACGTTTTTGGAAAATTTCGTTCACGTTTACGTTTTTGGACAAATTTTCGTTTCAATATAAAACACTTTATTTTGTTAGACCATATTTACTCTCCCGTAATGACTCTGCAGTTGAACTACTGCACTAGGATAATGCTTGATAATCAGGGTGTTATTGCATTTTGAAACTATTAAATAGTGCCTTCACTGTTATCATAAAAATATAAAATCCTTAATTTACAGATTTGTTTATGTTCTAAATATATTGTTTTCCTCATTCTCTCTGAATTCTCTGTATGGTAGTGCCTTGGAATGGAGCTTTCTCATTGGAAGAAGGCATTGTAGAGAATGTGACAAAACTGAGGATAAGAAATAATTATATTGGGGAATATTTTGCCGTGGCAGATTACCCAACATCTGGAAAATAAAAAGAATGACTTAAGAATAATTCATACAGGACTAAAAATCAGGTGTCCTCAGAGTTGTGTACTAGTTTTCATCAAGGAAAGTCAGTAAATTCAAAATGAAATGCAATGTTGTGGCCACAGAAGATGCTTTTGTGCATTAGTTGTAAATAACTTGGGCAAGATAGAGGAAAAAAGAAGAGTATCAAATAAGCTCTTTTTCATTTAGCTGAACCTTCTTTTCCACAGGTTACCGGCACCTTAACCACGTTGAGTAACCGTTTAATTCCTTGAGTGATATGTGTTTCCATACATATCTCCAAATGCTTCTTTCAAAGCATCCATTTTGTTAAGAGTCACCAATTTGGTTTTCCCCAATCGTACTGTTTTACTGCACTGTAGAATTTCATGGCAGATCATGTCAATTTTCTACTATGGTTTACTGTAAAGGCTAGTATTATTTTGAGGAGGATAACCCAGAAATGCTTATATCAATTCTAACACTGACATATTCGATTCATACGGAACTAAAAAGACACAGGATGCTTGAATTTGAAATTTTCCTGTCAGTCAGGCTTTTGTTGAGGTTAATATTAAAGGGGAAGTATCAAGTTGTATTACTTGAATTCTGCTCCCTTGATTACTGTGCTTTTATTTTAGCTTTTGATGACCCTCAAGGATTCAGTTTGTCTAAAAGGTTGTAGTTCCCCTAATGAGCCCCTGCTCGCTGCTTATATGCATCATACCTTGTGCATCTACTTTCCAGAATCCTATTGGAAAATGACATTGCAGCGCGTTTCAGAGTTCACCTCTAAATATGTGCCTAATACAATCACTATCCCAAAGTTGGACCAGGCAAATTTGAGAGGATATTAAATTAGACATAATAAATCGTTTTGACTTCTATTACAGAGCTTCTGCAGTCCTGAGATGCGAAAACAACAGCTCGTCCCATAGGGTAAAATGGCTCATTGAAAAGCACTGGATCGCCACATACTGTCAGTAAATTCAATTAGAGAGGAATACAGTTGGAGGAAACAAAGTGTTTTCATCAGTTCAAGCATTCACACAGTTTTCAGAATGAAAGAAAAATCTTGCAGCAGACTTTTCAATAGATCCTGCCAGGTTTCTGTTGCACTGCAACGTAATTTTGCGTTCACCTGTCCAGCATGCCAAGGACCTTCGCACAGAAGTCAGAGCATACAGATAGCTATAACAAGCAAGCAAGCAAGCGATTGAAAACATATGTTTGCATCTAACCCCCCCCCCCCCCCACGCCCACATACACATTTTTTACAACATGAATGTAGCGGGTGCTACCTGTTAAGTGAGTTTCATCACTGAGAGAATGTGGCAGGTGTAATTGATTAACTACATTCAATTGGATAAATCGTTTCATCTTGTTACCATTGAAAGGGCAGTGTAGACCCGGGAGATGCAAGGCTGCCAGAATGTCGGCTCCACACGTTTGTTTGCGAGTATGCCCTATGAGTGGAGGTAGTTGTTTTGAGCTTTCTTTTGGTCTAAACTGTTTCATGCAGTTAAACAGTGTATATGGCTGTTAAGCAATCTTTATATATATGCTGGTAGGTGACGTAATCACATACAAAGGACCCGGCTCTTTTGTACAGCAGTATTGCCTCACCTTGTGTGATGCTCCTGCCTGCGGGAACACAGGTCGAGGCAATCCACACACACGCAGAGGGGGGGACGTGAACACGGGACCTCTCGCACTAAAGCACAGCGCCAATACCTCTGTACAAAAGAGTCGGGTCCTTTGCCAGGTTTTACCACTATTGTCCTAATTCTGTGAGCTGCCTGTTTAATTGCACTTTAATTATCTGTATGAAATTCAATCTAGCTACTTAATTGATGCTAATTGTGCTTGCACTGAATTCAATTTGTAATTATCCCATTGCTGTTAATTGTAGTTTACCTGTACTGAAATGTGATCTTTGATTATTTCATTGATGTTAATTGTAATCTACTCTGTTACCTGTAATTGTGCATTCTGTATTTTAATCATGAATGTGATCTTTTAACAGAAACTATGTTTCATAAATAGTGTCATACTTTCATCTCTTGGTTGTCACGTCTTGTCTTTGCCCAGTATGTTTTGATTGTCCTATATAACGAACTTGTGTATTTTGAGTGATCTGTTAAATTAAAACTACATTCTGAAGGAGTAATATCTTCAGTGGTGTAGCCTGGCTTCAGGGTTAATTGGTATAGGTGGTATACATTGTCACTCTCTAAAGACTCTCTGAAAAAGTAAATACATTAAGAAAGATAACCACATAATACGCCTAATATTTACTTGTTTATGAAACAAATGCCGAATAAGATGTCTGTGTTATAGAGTGCCAGTGCAGCTTTTCTTCAGTTGGGATTGGGAGGTTGGGGGACATGGAGGAGCGTTATATACAAGGCACATTATAACCGAGAGCCTTATAGCGAGGGAGCACTGTATTCTGTACATCCCCTGGGTGGTTATCTTCAATGCTTCCATTGAACAAGAAAGCTTCACAGGGGCTGTATTTATTTATTTTTTTAAATTTATTGAATCTTCCCTTAGTGAACACTATCAGGACAACCAATCTCCAGCAAAAGTACCTGAAAATACAGTAATTTTCATTAGTAGTGCTTTAAATAGTTGTAGAAATTACATGTTGCAATGCATGTAAAGATAACTATAGATATTTAATAACTTTTTTTTACATATGCATACTAATTGTTGCCATAATATTTACAGTAGCTACATAACAGCATTTTGGCCCGTGGTCTCATCCACATGGTGCCACTGCTTAATAAAATGAATTATCAACTGAATTAATGACTGAAGGATTGAACTAATGAATGCCAGCAGGCTGGCAGCACAGGGAGCCGAGCTACCACCTAGCTGCATAGCAGAGACAGTGGAGAGGGCTGGTTAGCTCTTGACAAACTGGTATGATAATAAGGGCTGTATTTATGTCAAAATGAATGTAAATTGATGAATACATATTTTTTTAAAAAAGGAAAACAAATATATTTATTAATACCCCTATTTCAAAGTCATTTATCCAATTATTCAACGATAATGTATGTAAAGTGTGGCAAAGTGCCCGCCCCCTGTGTGTATTTTGTGTTGTATGTTGTATGTTAATGTTGGTGTATAGTCATTGGTACACGAGATATAAACGGGTCTGTGTAACACAAGTGTTTAAAATGTATATTTGTATTTAGGCACGAGGATTGCACAGCACTTCACATGGAAGTAAAAAATAATAATACGTGAGCACGGGGAATTGCACTTTATTAACTCACTATTCACAAATGTGCTAGTGTGACACGGCGCGATTGAATCCGAATCAGCAATCTCTCTCCCGACCTGTGAGGGCGCTCTACAACAGGAAATGTGTATCTCATACTGATTGGTTGGGCAGTTCATTCCAGGGTCAGTCGGAAGCAGGCTATTCAAGATGAGAGTGGAGTACCAGGAGTCATCAGTACGGTGAGCTAAGTGTCAGTCATGAATTGGAGTATGCGTGATTGAACTAGCTATCGGAGGGGGCTGGGCTGAGGGTACTTTAGGGGGACGTGACGCTGTAATCGGTTCCTTTGTTGTGGTTAATGAGAGGAAACAAGCACTGTGGGATTGTGAGTGTTTTGTTTGTTTGGTACATGTCTAATTGTTACTGTTTGAAAATGTTGGCTAAAACATCCGGGAGCAGTCGCTTGAGGCCAGCACGCAAACCTGGACTGCACAAAGCACCACTGGCAACCTGCAACCCAGTGAAAATAAAGCTGTTTGAACTGCGAACTGTCTTGTATTTGTCTAACCCGGAGCACTGCATCACCCCTACACCTGAACACAGCCAATCACATGTTCAAACCACACAATCACAGCTTTCTTAGTTATCTTGAATACATGTTTAATGAATGCATTGAAGCTATAGAGTTATCTTTTTCATTTCCACACCATATCACCTACCTCAGACAGGAAATACAGAAGAAATATTATCACTGACTTCAATGAGAAGATTGTAACCTATGATGTCGCAACATGCCGTCATACTGATCAAGATGCACCCCAGTAACAAATATTGTTGGCAGTCACAGCATATAAGCACATTCATGAAATCAAAATATTGACACAGAGTACTACTGGAATTAAGAAGATGTTTAACTCTTTCCCAGGTCTGTTTTTCTTTTGCCTGTTAAGGTCTGTCTTGTCTTTATTCAACACAGGAAGAATTCCGCCAACCACTACTTCAAGTGTAATTTTTATTTTATTTGTACATGGTTCTGGCTTATCTTGTTTATATTAAAAGATATGTATAAATATAGCATTATACATCTCCACGTGTTGCTAGAACTGTTTATCTAATGTACCTATAATTTCTCTGTTCATTGTTAACATCCTGACAACTTTTACACTTATGACTTTACAGTATGTTTCAACATTCTTTTCAAAATTGCCGCTCTAGTGCCCTGGGGTTTGAGAACTGTCCGGCAAATCAATGCAGGAAGAGCAATTTAAAAAAAACAAAACGTAAGTGTTCTGGCTTTTCTGTTCCGTACCACCTCATTATTGTTGTGCTACCTGTTTGACAATGTGGGAAATAATCCTTGCACTATCAGTGCACTAGACCATTTTGAAAAGAGCTTTGAAACAGTCTTTAAAGTTATAAGTATAAAAAGCTGTCAGGATGTTAACATTTAAAAGAAAAATTACAGGTACGTTATTTAAAACCTGGTAAAAGCAGATGTTGGAGAAAAAAATATAATTTTTCAATATGGGAGCAACAGAAACCAGAACTACTCAGAATTATCACAAACACCATAAATTGGCAGGGAAATGTAAAATGACATTTGAAGCTACTTAAATAACTACCAGCAACAAAACCCTACAATTTGCAGAGGTAATGGAATGAAATGTTTTATTTTGAATTACAAAACATGAATTGCACAGCAACAGAATGTTCTTTTTTTTTTCAAAAGTCAGTCAAGGTTTGTTGTTTCTGTTTTTAAAATGTTTTAAAATTTCTCAAAAGTGTGTTCTCAAATATAACATTTCAAGCAGCACCCCCAGATCAAACTAGCAGACTCTGGTCTCCATAGTGATGTATTTTCTAATCTACAGGGAATTGAAGTTGCTTACAGGCAGGTCAAGCCCACATTATTCATATCTGACACATATCTAAGCTGTGCAAACATCGGCCAGATATAGAAACCATGACCTTCCAATCCAAAGACAGCTTTGCTATGCACTAAGCAATTCGGCTTCTGCTCTATTTGAGGATTTGCTATGTCTGTTGCATTCATAACATCATGATGCTTCAGAAAGTTTCCTTAACCCCTTCGCAAACTTTACAACCTACTGTCATGGGGCTGTCTGCAGGCCCAGATTTTAATGCATAGGCAAACTAGACATTCATGAGGGGGCCCAAAACAAAGGTTTTTTTTTTAAGCTACAGAATTATGACCACACTGGAAGTATGCCCCTCACTGACATTTCAACCGAGGCAATGTACCTCACTTGTGTTCACATAAAAATCAAACTGGCTGACCCGGAACTTACTCCTCATGCGGTGACACAAGTAAATTCCACGTCAGTCAGTTTGATTGTCCTTGAAAGCAAACAATGTCTTTCGGGGGCAGCAATGCATAAATTCAAGAAACGAGAAGAAGAATGTAACGAAGCAGATGATCCAGCCCTCCTATGTAGAAGTATCACGTTTTTTACATTGGATAACAATCAACATGAGCAGATGTTCTTGTCCATATTTGAACTGTTGTATTTTTATTCAATAAATGAGGAAAGGGAATTATCAAGCTCCACCATGGGATTTGATGTAGACTTCATGTTTTTTCAAATTTTAAATGTATTTAGCACAACATCTTCAGTTAAACTGTTTCTGTCAGTTGTTCAGTTCAAAGCTATCTGTGAAAAATAGTGAAACTAGAATTCGGCATAATTGACCAAAACCATGTATAATAAGTTAAAAATGAAAATATATATAGGGGTGGGTGCCCAGAAGATCAGATTAGATATCAGATTGCTACAAATGATGTATAGTGTATAAGCAATCACCTACTGTAGATGGTGAAATCATGATTAGATACACTTTTTAAGCTTGCATTCATCCCCAATATACTTAGCATACACAATTTTATGATTGGCACATATTTACCTAAAAATACAATTTGGACTATGGATCAAGAACTGGTGGAATTGAATAAAAAACATTCCTCTTTACTTGATGCTGATGTTCCCAACAACATGCTCTGAGGAAAAAAAAAGTGTTGTTTCTCATGGCAACCGATCAGGCGATAAACCTCAAAATCATTTGACCATCATTGAATTGTGCACTGATCAGTTATTAAATATTGATGTTCCACAGCTTGGAGCTCAGAGCAAAGCCACTGCATTGAACTGTGCACTGATCAATTATTAAATATTGATGTTCCATGTTCCAAGTGCGGACATAATAAAAAATGGGCCAATTCAATATAATTGTTACTGCTGGTATGAGACATATATTATACAATTAGATTCATGTTTAAAAAACTATAACATAAACAAAATACAAAATGACGTTGTATAATACCAAAGTACACACTTATAGACTATGTGTATAAGCTGCACAAAACCTTTAAGAAAAAACATTGAATTTTGTACTATTGTGTTTACATTATTTAAGGAGACAGCAACCAAACAGAGTAAAACCTGTCTACTCCTGCCTCCCTACATAACAGTATTTTGTACAGATTGTAGCAAAAACCCTATAGAGGCTTGGGGCACTCCCCTATATGCAAACAGTACATATGGCAGCCACCAGTTCCAGTCTTTGCCTGTCTCAGATACAAATCTGTGCAGCAAGGTTTTAAGGGTTTGATTAAATCGCTCAACCAACCCGTCTGTCTGAGGATGGTAGCCATGATTCATATGCCTTTAATAACTAGTATATATATATATATATATATAATATATATATATATATATATATATTATATATATATATATATATATATATATACAGTGCCTGAAAAAAGTATTTGCGGGTGAAAAAGTATTTGCCCCATCTGATTTGTTGCATTTTTGCATATTTCTGACACTGAGTATTATCAGCTCTTCAACCAAAATCTAATATTAGATAAAAGGGACCCTGAGTGAACAAATAACACAACATTTTGATACTTATTTCATTTATTTATTAAAGAAAGTTATGCAACACCTAGTGCCCCCGTGTGAAAAAGTAATCGGCCCCTTAGACCCAATAACTGGTTACGCCACCTTTAGCAGCAATAACTGCAAACAAACGCTTCCTGTAGTTATTGATCAGTCTCTCACAGCACCGTGGAGAAATTTTGGTCCACTCCTTCATGCAGAACTGCTTAAACTCAATGACATTTGTAGGTTTTCAAGCATAACCAACATCTCAATGGGGTTTAGGTCTGGACTTTGACTAGGCCATTCCAAAACTTTAATGTTCTTCAACCATTCTGATGTAGACTTGCTTGCTGGTTTCAGATCATTGTCTTGCTGCATGACCCAGCTGCACTTCAGCTTCAGCTCACAGACGGATGGCCTGACATTGTCCTGTCAATGTTGGCAAGTTGTCCAGGTCCTGATGTAGCAAAGCATCCCCAAATCATGACACTACCACCTCCATGCTTGACCGGTGGTATGAGGTTCTTACTGTGGAATGCAGTGTTTGGTTTTCGCCAGACATAACAGGGCCCATATTGGCCAAAAAGTTCCACTTTTGACTCATCTGTCCACAGAACATTGTTCCAGAACTCTTCAGGATCATCCAGGTGCTTTTTGGCAAACCTGAGACGAGCATTCATATTCTTCTTAGTGAGCAGTGGTTTCTAGGGTTCTTTGTGACTTCCTAGATGATTTTACACCTTGCTCTTGGAGAGATTTTAGTAGGACGTCCACTCCTGGGAAGATTCACTACTGTCCTAAACTTTCTCCATTTGGACAATATGGCTCTGACAGAGCTTTAGAAATGGCTTTGTAACCCTTTCCAGACTGATAGGAATCAACAACTCTTTTTCCGGAGGACATGAAGTTTAAACCAGATGGACATAAAGTTTTCACCAGAATGTAACGGTTACCACAACTACTACGCTATAATGGACCAACAAATCCCTGGCCACTCTTGAAAAAGGTGTGTCTCCTGCTGGAAGTGGAATTAATGGAGCTCTATCTGAGCGTCTTTGCTATATACTGACATTCAGGACAAGATTTACAATAATTAGTCACGTCAGTATACAAACTGGGCCAAAAGGTGTAGCAGACAGCTACAAGGTCAGTAACACCTGGAACAATAGTACCGATCTCTGGGTCCAGGTAATATTCAGTCTGAGCTTTATTGCCTCTGATGTTTAGTGAAAAAAAAATGGTAAACCAAAAAGACTAGGATGAATGCATTTACTGGAGCTGGTTTAACATGTGTCTACTCCATTCAACAGTTCAACTGAGCAATCAAGCATTTGTTTAAAATTTCCTGTAACAATAAATGACAGCCCCAAGATTATAGATTTATAGGAAAGTGGATTTGTAATTAAATTTCTCTTGGCACATTACCTGTAATTAAAGTTGACTCAGAAAAAAAACAGTATACAAAGGAGCAATAAACTTTCTACCTTCAGTTGAGTCTGAATGACTGCAGTATTTCAAAATCAGCAAATTGTACAAACTGATCACATTACCCTCCACGTATCTTAAGCTTATCTCACAGAGGTTATGTTACAATCAAACTGTTTCAGATGCTTTTATCAACATACAGTAGTGAGCATGTGAAAACCTAATGACTTCATGATGTGCAATAACTATCAGGTTTCATCTGGAAAAAAAAACAAAACAACCAAGTTTAGCTTTAAATGATTCTAGATGGAGGGCAAGCACGCAATGTGATATGTATCATTCCAAACTCTTTGTACATCCTTGTAAGGATTTGTTAACAGGCCTTTTTAAAATAATGGTTGCTGCTTTTTTGGTAAGATTTTAAATGTCACTTTCCTACCATGCTTCCTTAACAACAGTAGACAAGTACATAAATATTAAACAATATATTATCAGTAAGATCAGACTATGAGTAGAACATTTTTTTTAAATAGCTTGAGAATAGGGTCCAGTGCTGACCTAACCATATAGGCAGAACAGGCCACCGCCTAGGGTGGCAAATTGAAGGGGGCGGCGAAAACGTTACATCATTACATTTTATACTTCACATTTCTTTAGTCGTAAAATGTTCAACATCTTAGATCACTGTTGTTCTGCAAAACTTATTGCTGATGTTACGGGACCATATCATGAGCAGTGCTGTCCTAAATCTGGAAGTAAGGGAAAGCTGGGGGGGGGGGGGGGGGGGGAGCCCGTTGCTAAGCAAAGGACGCATTGAAGTTCCTTGCGTATTCAAATGGGGCGGGGCATTATTGGATCTCATTTAATTACCCTGACAATGATTCTTATGGTAGGACGTTGCTAATACAGGATAATCGCAACGTTTCACCGATTTTAGATCTCTGAAATTCTCAGATGACTGTCCTGTAAATCTCTAGATTCGTAGCTAGTTGCTTTTGATAACAAATCTTGCCAAATCAGCCATTAAAGTCACCGGATTTGGCGAGAAATTCGGTAAATTGGCAACTCTGCTTAAGGCGCAAATTTTTTTTTATTTATTTATTATTGTCTTGACACAACAAGGAAAAGAGATCACTGTATTGGTGCCCAGTCACTGAAATTCGAGCGATTGTTGCCATTTAAGCATTTTCATAACACATCGGTAAAGATTCTTTAATTCTTTAAAGGTAATTCTTAAGTCAAAGATCTGCCTATAGAAAAATGTACCAGAGGATTAGAAACCAGTTTTATAGTAGTGTAGCGTGCACAGGGGAAGGCAGCAGCAGGGCTGGTAGGTGACGTAATCACATACGAAGATATAAGGCTGACATACACTCCTTGCAAAGAAGCCGGCTCATTAATGCGTTATGCTTTAATGCGAGAGGTTCTGGGTTCACCCCCACCCTCTGCCTGTGTGTGGATTGCCTTGCCCTGTGTCATGCGCCTGCCTGTAGGAACCGGGATCGCTACAGTAGCTAAGGAACACAATACTGTACAAATCAGCTACAATGAAAATACGATGTGTTTCAATTATTTATAACTCTAACCTCATGCATGGTGGTAGAATCCATTGGTTCATAACTATTGTCATTGTAGAGCTAACAGTAGATGTCACTACTGATTGTAACCGGAGTGATAGTTATATATATTTTTGTGACGATGTAAAAAAAAAAAAAAAAAAACATGTTGTACTATATATATATATATATATATATATATATATATATATATATATATATATATATATGTGTGTGTGTGTGTGTGTGTGTGTGTGTGTGTATATATATATATATATATATATATATATATATATAGTTTTTCTGTCTACAGTATTTAATGATGTTTTTAATTATTTATTTAAAAATAAAAGTTTTATAATTTAAAAAAAAAAAATGTATAATCTTCTGTACTTGTTTTAAACATAAGTAAATGTTCATTTAGGTCTGTTTGTTGTTGCCTACTTTACATTTTTGAAGTATAGCCTACTTCATAAAGGCTTACTTTTAACTTGATTGTGTAAACACAGTTGATGTTGAATAGGAAATAATGTGATGCGAAACAATGACTGATTCTTTAAAACTATTGTGCATTTTATTAAGCATTGTACAATAAAACAAACAAAAAAAAGCTTTTAATAGTACAAATAAATATTTTATTAAAAATCTTGTTCTTTGGTATATTAAAATTTCTGTGAGGTTTCTCTGGATATTGCAGAAGCAATTTCCTGCAAAACCCCAAAGCATTTGACTGCACTGCTATTTGCAAATTATTATATAGTGCTATCAATCACAGCTGTGTCCGGCTTTCTTTGAGTTCGCTACAATACACACATATTACAAGTAGGTTAATATTATTTATTCATGTAGGTAGATTGACTTTAAATACTTGAAAAATGTCAAAAAGTTTTGAAAACCTATATGTATACATACGTGAGTCGTTTGGCGAGTTAATGCATGTTTCTGCCGGTGTAAGAGTTGCTTTCCGATGTTGGTGAAGTGTTGGAAATCTCGCTAGTTGAATGCATAACCTCTGTTAATTCAGTGTTATAAATCTGTTGCGAGAGTCTGCATAATAGAAGAAACAAAATGCTAATCTTGACATTTCACTACATAATGTAAACATCTCAATCTCAAATATAGTTACAATTAATGTTGAAAGTGGTATGGTATTGTAATAATCTGAGAAGTGGCTGATTTATTATTATTATTATTATTATTATTATGGGATTGTTTCCGCTTTTGTTATTATGGTCCTTGATTTCGCTGTATTCCGATTTTATTTTATTTTTATTTTTTCCCTACACTGGAGAACATTCCTGCTGACACCCATAGAAAGTAGAACTTAACACTTTTTTTTATTTCGAAAAGATACCTGAAGCTGACTTTCAATGACCCGATCTCCCCAAACAGTAATCAGTGATAACGTTTCGTCGTTATTCCACGTTGCACAATGTGCTGTCATATTAAGTCGTTTTTTTTTACAGCGTTAAATTACAGGTAAACTATTATTTTGTTTTTTTTTAACCGCTATTTGCAACTGACACTGGCTTTCATAGAGACTGTTGCTAAGACCCAGGATTCCATTATTATTGGCAGATTTTTTGCTCAGCCCGAATTAATTCAGCATTGTGAAATGGTACCAATAAACCCGGGTACATGCCCGAATTGGAGGCCAGCTCAAGTTTTACAAAAACATGGAAATGCAGGGGCAGGGGAAGGGGGCAACTCAAGTTGGCTTGACTATGGAAACGAGGTATAAGACAACCATCCATTACTGCAGATTCATTAATACAAATACAATAAAATAAAAAAATAAAAAACAAGATGCTCATTTAGAATTTTCCCAAAGAATAAATGTTAATGGTGGCATGGCTATCCTCAAAGTGACTGTAGCTAACAAAATAGTTGCATACATTTTCCCCGGCACGAACATCCATTCATTATAAGGTTTCAAATGTGCAATTTTGAAAGAAACAGAAACTATGATATCTAGTACTACAGTAGGTACAGAAAGCACTGTTTAAAATATATACTTTTAGACTGTCTTGTACTTTCTGGGTCATTTCACCTGGAGGCCTTGTCACACTAAAAGGCAGCTCAGATTGACCAACAGTTTTTTTTTTTTTTTTTTTTTTTTTTCCCATGGAAACATGTCTGAAAGCCATACCTTATGCTATAACAAAGCCCTTTGCAATGCACAGAAATATATTTTTTAATCGTTTACACTTTAGTTGTCTTAGTGTTTGGTCATCGGGTAGCTGATGGCTTTAAGCCTAGACTTGTCTGCCCCTTAGCAATAAGATGTAATTCATTGCACACTAACCTTATGTAGAATCTATCATAGCTATAAGGACAAAAAGTCAAATTTGTTCCCCAAAATGTATTAAATTAGCATAACTGGGAATTCAGGCCAGTGGTCTCCTTTATTATTGCTGCGGGCTACCGACAGCACCAGGCTTGAGCAACCACCTATAGAGTTTAAATATACTCTCTTAAACCTTATTAATTGAGCAAGATTTGTTTTAGAAGAAAGAAAACATGAAAACAAAGTTTGTTCAACGAATTTCTTCAAATTGACAAATACAGGGCTTAACTTCATGTTTTTGCAAGATTTACAGAACAACATTCCAGAAAGTTCCAAAAATACCCAGTTGAATTAGCATGTAGTGAGAAATTTGCAGAACTCGTATGGGCTGCCTGTATACTGGATCCCCAATAACAACACAGGTAAATGCTACTTGTCTTTTCCCTTCCTCGTTTCTCCAAAGCTACACCGCTGCTCCACTCCCGCCACTGGCTCCCTATCGCTGCTCGCAACACATTCAAAACTCTTGTACTCGCCTATCGCTGTCTCAACCTTCCTGCTCCCTCCTATCTCAAATACCATTTCTCCCTTCACCCATTCTGGTCCTCCACCACTGGCAGATTAGTTGTGTGTGTCCCCCGCCCCCAACCCCAACCCGATTTCCAGATCCCGCTCCTTCTCCACCCTTGCCCTTCAATGATGGAACGACCTGCCCATCATGACTGCTCAATTACTGACCACCTTCCGGCACCTCCTCAAGACACACCTGTTCAGACAACCTCTGTAAATATCCCAACTCTCAACCTGTACTGGAGTACATGGCACCCAATTGTGCCAGTGCTTGCATCAGCTTGTACTTGCACTGAACTGCTCCATACGTTGCCAGATTCTACTACTGCTCTAAATTATAACTACTTCCTGCATCTGGTAATTGATTTTACTCTTATAGGTATCCATATTCATGTTTTTTTTGTAATTTCTCTTATTTGAAAACCTTCTCATCCACTTATCGTACTTCTTACGTGCTCTTAATGGACTTTATTCTTATGAGCTAATATTTTTACTATAAGTTAACTGATCTTAGTTGAACTCGCTCTTAAAGGTAATTATTTACAGTAGTCTGTATTTTGCTCTTATTTGAATCTGATCTTATTTTCTACTGATTTTACTGTACTTATAACTGCTCTTATCTGTAATGTGATATATTATAAAGTGATAGTTTGTACTGTCATATTTTGTAACAATTGTAAGTCACCCTGGATAATGGTGGCTGCTAAGAAATTAATTAATTAATTAATTTTAGTTTAGTTAATTAATTATTAATTAATAATAATAATAATAATAATAATAATAATAATAATAATAATAATAATAATACGAAATATGCTGATTGCTCAAATACTTTTGTCAAAGTATGAAATTAGTTTTTGCATGTTATGTAATTTGTTTTATTATAAAGCTGAATCTCTGCTTTGATTTTTATCTTTCAATAGAACAATTAGAAATGATAGAAATCACTTTCATTGTGTTTTTTAAACTGCCCAGATTCTTTTGTCTGTTACTGTGCATGTATTTATGTGTGTATTGAGATAGAGAGACAGATATAAAAATAAACTGGTGAGATTTTTTTCAATGGGCTTATCCAGTTGATATTTTCTAATTACACTATATCAGAAACAGTTGGGGCAACCTTGGCCCCCATCGGTTTTACAGTTGTGCCTATTTGCTTTGTGCTGGCCAACATTCTTGAAACTTGGCTTGTGTTTTTGATATCTCCACTTTAAATGGCTGGGCACTTTTGATAACTTGGGGTTTTTTCACATTTCCAATGTGTTTTTGTTTCAGATCCAAGAGACGCCTGTGTTAATAACATCGAAACTACCATGGCAACAGGCTCTTTTCTTTCAATCTTTGTCCACCCATCCACAGACGAAGACGCTTTGTAATGCACTCTGATTCTGACTGAAGGTCAGCACAGAAATGTTAGCAAACACAAACACCCTCGGAACAAACTAGTGAACATAACAATGGCAAAGCACCTAATTTTAATACGCTTCCTGACCTTTTTTTCAGTAGAAAAAAAATGTTTCCACGGGAAACCAGAAGGCAAAAAAACTAAAGAACAGAACTGGCCCTCTGTTTCACATAATGCAAACCTTGTGTTAAATTTTATGTTATCAAAATTATTACTATTTTAAATAAAATGCTTTATGCAGTTCAATCTCTGTCTGATAATTCACTGACATAAACTAAGTAGAGTAAGCTCCCCACAACAACCAACATAGAACTTAAGAACTGGCAGGAAAGAAATTGCTCACCAGAGATTATAAAAAACATTGCATTGGGTAGTGCATAATAAATGAGACTCTCGGGGCGGGATGCATATATATATATATAACGACATTCTGCTGGCGAAAGCCTAGCACTGTCCCTGCGGCTTTCATATTCAGATATTTATTATTATTACAAAATTAATGTAGTGGGAAATGTGGGCAAGTAGAGTAGCCTAGATTTACTAACAGTATTCTGTCATTAATAATAATAACATTTTGAAAATGTACTGTGCTGAACATTTTAACTGTATAATTTTTATATCATTAACCTAAAGTGCTGGATTTTAGCTGTGCTCGCAGACTATCAAAAAGATGAAAACTGCTGAAGCTACATGTGTACTACATTTATAATAAATATATATGCAGTCAAAAACATTCAGCAAATAATACATGGATAGTACACACTGCTTTCTTATGGAATTTTGGTATGTGCTTTTTTATTATATTTTTTGGGTTGACAAATGAAGCAGCTTGCACTTGCGGTTCTTCTACATAACCTAAAAACTGTGGAAATCTAGTTTAAGAAAGCTTCATGATATCAGTAGTCACGCAAGGCCAAAATGTAAGGCAGACAGAAACATTTAAATTAGGTCATTTGCATTTGTAAGGAGATTTTCTCTCCCGTAAAGCAAACTACATGGAAACCCAAATTACTGGGGGGACACAATGGTAGATTAAAACAATTCAATGCAAGAGATGAATACAGTCAGGGTGTAACTTGTTTCTTAACATATTTGTTTCTTATCATAGCCAGGAGCTAATAGCAGCCTGATATCTGTTATTATCTGGTCTTTTTTTTTTGTAACAAACACTCATCAGAAATCACATTTTCATTATGTAACAGGTTTTATTTTTTTAAGGCAAGTCACCCTTCATTTCATATCAAATTTTCTATCCAATTTGAAATGCCTGATTCGAGGAGGACTAAAGATCAATGGGCAGCCTCACTGTAAAACCCCATTCACCCACCAAAGCAATTCATATTACTAAGTTAATGACACTGGAGGTGAGTGCCAAGTTTGGGAAAATGAAGCATTACCTGCAAGGTACATTACCATGAAAAAGTATTTGCCCCCTGTCTGATTTTCTGCATTTTTGCATATTTTTGACATTGAATGTTATCAGATCTTCAACCAGAATCTAATATTAGATAAAAGAGACCCTGAGTGAACAAATAACACAAAATGTTGATACCTATTTCATTTATTTAATAAAGAAACTTATGCAAAACCCAATGCCCCCGTGTGAAAAAGTAATCGCCCCCTTAGACTCAATAACTGGTTACGCCACCCTTAGCAAACGCTTCCTGTAGTTATTGATCAGTCTCTCACAGCGCCGTGCAAAACTTCTTCAGCTCAATGACATTTGTGAGTTTTCGAGCATAAACTGCTCATTTCAGGTCCTGCCGCAACATTTCAATGGGGTTTAGGTCTGGTCTTTGACTAGGCCATTCCAAAACTTTACGGACGGATGGCCTGACATTATCCTGTAGAATTCTCTGATACAGAGCAGAATTCACGGTTCCTTCAATGATGGCAAGTCATTCAGGTCCTATTGCAGCAAAGCATCCCCAAATCATGACACTACCACCACCATGCTTGACCATTGGTATGAGGTTCTTACTGTGGAATGCAGAGTTTGGTTTTCGCCAGACATAACAGGGCCTATGTTGGCCAAAAAGTTCCACTTTTGACTCATCTGTCCATAGAACATTGTTCCAGAACTCTTAAGGATCATCCAGGTGCTTTTTGGCAAACTTGAGATGAGCATTCATGTTCTTCTTAGTGAGCAGTGGTTTCCGCCTTGCTACTCTGCCATGAATCCCATTTTTGCCCAGTGTCTTTCTGATGATGGAGTCATGAACACTGACCTTAGCCGAGGCAAGAGAGGCCTGCAGATCCCTGGGTATTGTTCTAGCATTCTTTGTGACTTCCTGGACAATTTTATGCCTTGCTCTTGGAGAGATTTTGGCAAAACGTCCACTCATGGGAAGATTCACTACTGTCCCAAACTTTCTCCATTTGGACAATATGGCTCTGATTGTGGTTTGGTGGAGCACCAGAGACTTAAAAATGGCATTGTAACCCTTTCCAGACTGATAGGCATCAACAACTTTTTTCCAGAGGTCTTCAGGAATTTCATTTGATCGTGGCATGATGTGCCACAGAACCTGTGTGCTGACAACTTCACTCTGATGGTAAGGGCCATAGTTAGACAGATTTATATTGGGCAGACTTGATTGTTAACCTTAATTGGGTTGAGTTAACTAGGGTGGAAATACATTTTTCACACCTGAAGATTGCATATTTGATTACCTTGCACACCAAACAAATAAAAGAAGCACCAAACGTTGGTGTAATTTTTTCAAAATCAGACAGGGGGCAAATACTTTTTCACGGCACTGTAAATATCTGAATAGGCCTACAGCCATACCGGTTTGAAATGTAATCGTCAGATCTCCATAGCTGAGGCAGACTGGATCTAGATAGAACATTGGATTCTGTGTAAAGTAATGACTCCACTGCCCTTCAGCTGAACATCAACAATGGGGCAGCATGGTCTTGGGGCCCTATGCTGTTAACCGTGCTACCTTAATGCAGTGGTTTTCAACCAGGAGTAGAAAGGAAAGTAAAAGAAAACAATGATTGTGAATGGATTTTTTAACTGTATTATATATTGACTATAAGCTACTGTGCATGAATATTTCATTTTTGATTAGCAGTTCAGAGTTTACAGTGTGACTATGGTTTCACGTGTTATTACACCTATACACATGCAAGATTTTGATTGAGCGTGTTTCCACTCTATGAGGCTTGGCTGCATTTTAGTAACAGTAATAGTATCTGGTTGAATTTGTTTTTGATGTTTGATAGAGTACGTCCAGATTATCCCGCGTATCGTTTCTTGAGTCAAAAATTAATACATTTCTTACTGTGGGAGGTGGGGGAAGAAATCATAGAAGAATCTACAGAATGTGCAAAGCAACAGATAGTTATATCCCTTTGGATCATTTTTTTGTTGGCTTCATAAAACGTTTATTATTGTTAGCTGCTAAATGTTTTTGATGTTGTAAACATTTCAAATGGCACACAGAAATAAATGGTAATCTGATAAACATTTACAGTGCAGACTATTTTGGATTATTTATAATCCATTTATAACTTTGCCGTATACTGTCTGTTGAATCTCGACGTCCAGAGACTTAAGAATTACTGTTTGGTTTTGTGTCCTAAACCGGCAGTTTGTCAGTCCCAAACTGTTGTGACATAAATTACATATTAAATAAAGAGAGGAATTGTTTGTATTTGTTAATCAGATTATTCTGCCTTTTATTGCAATGTGGTCCTGTACCATACAGCAGAGCGGAAATTGTAAAGAGAACCACTGCTTAATGAGACATTAATCTAATGTGTACATCTATATTGAGAAACAACCCTCGAGCGTTTAAGCCCCTTTCACACTGGCACTCCTACCTCAGGATGTGGATCGACGCACTTTGACCCGTGTTGAGTGAGACACAATGCGTGACAGCTGTTCGTAAACCAACGAAATAACAAACAGCCATGCCTGCGTGAAGGTTTCACTTCCACAAGGAACATTTCTATTTCTTCTGTTTAGCTATATTTTTGTTGACACACACCATGAGCCAGATTGCAGCAGGGATGTAGAAACATTTGGTCTAATCAACATTTGGGCCAACAGTTCAATCCAGAGAAGCTTGGATGGAAGCGTCAGTAACAAGCTGCCTCCGGGGGATTGACATGCATATTGTTTACTTGTGCCTGTCACCGAGGTCAACCCTGCTTTATCAAAAGCAGTGTGAAATCATGTAGCCAACCCGCATGACACCGGGTCCTGACTCAGGTAGGTTCCGACCCATGTAGAGCATGCCAGTGTGAAAGGGCTTTAGGTGTTTTCTCAGTATGAGCTACCATTAACTTGGCACACTTAAGACAGCGTCTACACTCAATGGTTGTTTAATAAAATGGTCTCCTCCTCCTTACCGTAAAGAGCGAATTATGATAGCAAGAGAGTCAACTACTATGTGATTCATCCTGCACTTTGTGTTTTTGTAACATAGAGAGTCCTAATTAAAGACAGATTTGTCTTTGCTTAAAACTCCATTGGTGATAAAAAGCCATCTTAGAGCATATTGTTACATTTTTGTTGATAATAAAACTTGGACAAGCACTTCTGTGTGGCAGATTTGTGTTATATTTTGCAACCAATACTTATTTTTAGTAATTCAATAAATCAGGCATAAAATCATGGAGAGTCAGCCAAGATGTGACAGTTGGTGCACGTACAGTGAAAGGAAATTGTATTTTCATTGCCACAGTTTGAGGGTTGGTGCTCATTGTTTTACTGAGGACAGTAAGGCTTACTGAGTTTTTGTTGGTTTTTTTTGTGAAGTTCAAGCATATCACAAAAGTCTAGTCATTTGATCTGAATTGTAAAACTGCTTCACCCTTCGATTTGTACTCAACACGTTTGGTTATGTACCAAAGCATATTGCTTAGATAAGAGCAGCTGTACCCAGGGTCTGCCTAGAAGATTAGATCCAATATACAAAGGGGGTTTGTGGTAGTGAGGGCTGCAGTGCTGACATCAGACCAGGAAATGAAACAGAAACACAAAAACGTACTGGGCTACACTGAGCTGCAATGGTGCTCAGCTTTGTATTTATTAATTAAACAAACAAAACAGTTAAACAAAACACACCAAAAACAAATGGGCACATCAAAGTAAAATAACACAAACAACAATGATTATTTTGTAAAACAAGTACGTTAGTTTGCTTTCTGGTAGCATTTGCTCTCGCGCTTAAGTGTAAAAAATATACTATGAGAAAGAGAGCCAATCACACATCAAATACAACTTGACAATTAAAGTTCACAGAAAATGCTGACCATGACACGAACCTCCCCTTTAAATTTAGAATTTCGCTCAAGGTCAAAAAGGCAAGAGGCTACTTATTTTCCATGACCACCGGGTCTTTGTTCAGGCCTCAGCCTTAACACCAACCCTGATAAAGGCACCAACCCCTACATAATTACCTAAACAAATGTTTAACATTAACCACCTGGAAAAATCATGTTCGGCCATGCCGCCTAACAGAGTTCTGGGAAATGTAGTCTTGAAGCAATATAACAAGACTACATTTTCCTTTCACTGGATACAGGCTGTGTAGTAATTTCAAACCAACCTATTTGCCCTTGACTGATTTACCCAGCATTCTGTTACACAAGTATAAAAAATGACCAATTGCAACGCAAATCATTGATTCCTCACTCCTGCTGTCATAGGAGACAAGAGTGGTTACTTTCTTACATTACACTTCTACCTGTCAAGTAAAGAACTGTATTGTCTAGATTAGTTATTAGTTGTGCCTATGCAATACCGTAGCACATTAGTCATTCAGGCAGGCGGACATCACACGACCAAACAGGATTATTCTTTTAACATGGTTGCACACTGTTTAGTATTTAACAGCCAAAACTTCTCAAAACAAAACACTGAACAATAAACACAAAACAAAAGGTTCAGGAGCTTAAAATGAATGCAGTCTTTTTGTTACAGAGCTCCGACTGAGAGCATGTTTGCAGACAGTTCTGTGACAGGCTTCTACTGTCTGTCCAGTTGTTCCAGCTGGGGACATGAAGGACTGGTGATTTGTATCACTAGGGATTTTAAACCTCTCCATGGTGATTCTAAAAAACACTCACCTGATTTATTTTACTTTGCTCATGCAGAGGACCAAATCCTCCATACCAATCCCTTACATCACCCTGTAACAGTGCCCACTACCAACCCTTGCTCATGCCCCCAGTCCAGTACCAAATGGATCTTTTTCGGGTCTTGACCCGCAAGGTTGCTATCTATAAGCTGATTGAGGCAGCACCTGTACATCTGTATACTGTACACTGCATTGCTTGCTTCTTGCATCGTGCCTGTGTTTTATCCCTGTGACACATGCAAGGCCAGCCTGACTGTTGAGGACAAGCACAGCAGATGCCCTTCCTGTCTGGAGCCAGAGCACGCCAAGGATGCACTGGTGAACCACAGTTTCTGTGAGTTTTGTGCACATTTCTCTAAGTGCACGCTGGAGAAACGTTTCTCCCGCATCTCTACAGAGGTCTCTGCTCCCTTACTCCTGCACAGTGTTCTTCCCCATCACCCTCTGTTAGAGAGGTGGCTGCATCCTCATCCCGGCTTTGTGCCAAGGGAGACCGGACAACACACCCGGGAAAGTAGCCCATGCAGCGAACCATTTTCCTCACCTTCCTAGGCTTCTCCTTCTGCTTCTCGGAGGGAGAAGAGTCCCTGTTCCAAACAATCAATGGACTCAGATGGAAAAGCTCTGGGCAGCTGTTTCCCACCAAAGGAAACTGAGGAAGCAGGCAAACAGAAGCTGCCATTCCCATCTGAGGACGTGGAGTTTGATAGCACGTCCCCTGCCGTTAACCTCTCCCTATCAGCAGAGCTTCTGCCGCTGATAAAAAGGGTCACTGCAATTTTGCAAGAGGCCTGGCTTACAGAAGGCAAAACAAGGCAGCCAATATTCGATGAAATCTAGTCTTCCTGGGATCACCTGGCAACAACTCATGCTGTTTCCCAGTTGATGGACACGCTATATTGAGTACATGATGTTAAGAAGCTGGGCCTGGCCCAATTTCAGCCAGTAGAGGCTTCTGTTGCCACTTTGGTCCAGGCCCCTAATCTAGCTGTAGCCCACACGACCTGAATCAGTTGGATGTAGCCTGAGTTATGATTAATTTTCTATTTAGATTCACTTAAATGTATTAATTTCAATAGCCTTACAATGTTAGCAATTTACCCACAACTCTTTTCAATTTCACATATATGCAAGATATCCACATATCCACAATGTAAGCAGAGATTCAGAATTGGTGCACATATTCTCAATCTTTGAATATCTGACCCAGTGTTCTTCAAATTATCTTTTTGTGCCCAATTATTAAACCTGGATGGCCTATTTGAGAAACTTCAATATACATAATTTAAAAAGCAGTTTGCCTTTGACAGCAAATTTAATTCGTAATTAAGTAGTGTTTAAATTGTGCACAGTCATTTTATAATAAATGATTCATATTTCCCTCTGAACATAGTATAGTTCTTGTTTCATCTTTCTTTCCTGTAGACAGGCAATGCCGTGGGCTTGGCATCATCTCTGTCAGCCACTGTTCTGAGCCTAGCTGACCCAGTTGTGGTAACATGATGCACAGTTCCAATATGATAAGGCTCAGGAGCTTGTTTACACAATTATTGAGACTCAATTATTAACAATCTGACAGTATTAATACAGAACCTGTAGAGCTGAAACTCATTTATATTTTATAAACAATTATTTGTCTTACCTTTTGATATGAATTTTTTTTTTTATTATTTTGCTTAGTTTCCTCACTGATCCCCTTTAAATTTGATCCAATTTTATTTGTTGTGGTTCTCTACTTCAATGGTTTTGATTCAGTCAGCCAGGCCTGATTTTTAACAAATGATATAATTCTGTGACATTATATTTATTTAAGGTTATTTAGGAAGTACACAACTTACATATAATCTTTTTCTGGAAGTATTTTATTCAAGCTTTTTCGTGTGCACTATTATTTAAATTATGTTTTCAGTAGTCTTTTTCAAATCTTTCTTGCATACTTAAACTCAGTACTAACTTGAATTGCTTGCACAATGTTACACTTTGAAAGCAAGACTTGAAATTGGGGCAGTAATGGCAAATGTAAAACATCAGACAGGATAACAAACATGAAGTAAATGATTTTAAGCTCAAATACTGGACCCAAACTTCATCTCCATTTTAGGAATTGTGCGATTGTTTCTTTCTAGTCTTTAGTAGCCTTTCAAATCCTGTTCTTTATGCAGTTAAAAATCAAATAGAACAATAACAATTTACACTGAACAAAAATATAAATGCAACATGCAACAATTTCAAAGATTTTACTTTAATTAAGAGTTAAAGTTCATATAAGGAAATCAGTCAATTGAAATAAATTTATTAGGCCCTAATCTATGGATTTCACATGACTGGAAATACAGTCATTTTTAATTTTAAGGTATCTGTTGGTCACAGATATGTTAAAAAAAAAGGTAGGGGCGTGGATCAGAAAAACAGTCAGTATCTGGTGTGACCACCACTTGCCTCATGAAGCGCGACACATCTCCTTCGCGTAGAGTTGATCAGGCTGTTGATTGTGACCTGTGGAATGTTGTTCCACTCCTCTTCAATCTCTGTGCGAAGTTGCTGGATATTGGCGGGAACTGGAACACGCTGTCGTACAAGTAGATCCAGAGCATCCCAAACATGCTCAATGGATGACATATCTGGTGAGTATGCAGGCCATGGAAGAACTGGGACATTTTCAGCCTCCAGGAATTGTGTACAGGTCCTTGCGACATGGGGCCGCGCATTATCATGCTGAAACATGAGGTGATGGCGGCGGATGAATGGCACGACAATGGGCCTCAGGATCTCGTCACGGTATCTCTGTGCACTCAAATTGCCATCAATTAAATACAATTGTGTTTGTTGTCCGTAGCTTATGCCTGCCCATACCATAACCCCACCGCCACCATGGGGCACTCTGTTCACAACATTGACATCAGCAAACCACTCGCCCACATGACTCTATACACGCTGTCTGCCATCTGCCTGGTACAGTTGAAACAAGGATTCATCCGTGAAGAGCACACTTCTCCAGCGTGCCAGTGGCCATTGAAGGTAAGCATTTGCCCACTGAAGTCGGTTACAACGCCGAACTGCAGTCAAGACCCTGGTGAGGACGACGATCACGTAGATGAGCTTCCGTGAGATGGTTTCCATCAGTTTGTGCAGAAATTCTTCGGTTGTCAAACCCACAGTTTCATCAGCTGTTAGTGGCTGGTTTCAGACGATCCCACGGGTGAAGAAGCCGGATGTGGAGGTCCTGGGCTGGGGTGGTTACATGAGGTCTGAGTTTGTGAGGCCAGTTGGACGTAGTGCCAAATTCTCTAAAATGACGTTGGAGGCGGCTTATGGTAGAGAAATGAACGTTCATTTCTCTGGCAACAGCTCTGGTGGACATTCCTGCAGTCAGCATGCCAATTGCACGTTCCCTCAAAACTTGACATCTGTGGCATTGTGTTGTGTGACAAAACTGCACATTTTAGAGTGGCCTTTTATTGTGCCCAGCACAAGGTGCACCTGTGTAATGATCATGCTGTTTAATCAGCTTCTTGATATGCCACACCTGTCAAGTGGATGGATTATCTTGGAAAAGGAGAAATGCTCACTAACAGGGATGTAAACAAATTTGTGCACAAAATTTGAGAGAAATAAGCTTTTTGTGCTAATGGAAAATTTCTGGGATCTTTTATTTCAGCACATGAAACATGGGACCAACACTTTACATGTTGCATTTATATTTTTGTTCAGTGTAAATCTGTCCTATTACTATTTTCAAAGAGCCAGCTATAATTAAATAAGAGGGTAATAGATTCCAGACTAAACTGACATTAACTGTGGAACTTGCATCTCCAGGTGAACTTTCCCATCTGTCTTTTGATGACAGAATGATGAATGGAGTATGATAAAGCGTTACCTCACAATGTATTATGAAATTGTACAGTGTATATAGATCAATAGAATTTATGTGCTGATCTCCAATCGTTTGGCTCATGATATGATGTTCAAACTGTGCTGTGTTGTGTAAATGTAAGTTAAAAGGATGTGGAATACCAATGAAAGTGACTGCCAGAAGAATTCCACTTTTTTATAATTGCTATTAAACCACTGCATTTCAAAGGCTGCATTGTAGTGCATAAATTGTTGCATCATCCTTCTTCTTCTTCTTCTTCTTCTTCTTCTTCTTCTTCTTCTTCTTCTTCTTCTTCTTCTTCTAACACCTCACCTAGAGCAGGCACAGCTGCAGGTTTAAATACCGTTAATTAATTTTGTGCCCCGTGAGGGGCTAGCTCGTAAAATTAGTTCAGTATTTCCATTGTAGTTTTAGCGTATCAAAAAAGTTTAATGGAAACATATTGTGTTATCTAGAACGTTATAATAATCTACCTGAAACTATTTTCCTTACTATCTCTGCTGGTTCCAGGCCTGTGAAAATTATTCTAAAATGAAACAGTCAGAAGCATAACAATTAATTGCACAAACATAAAATATGAATAAAGTCAATTACCAATCAGCATGCTGATTCTGGCTGGCCAGCAGCTCCAATCTGGCACAAGCCCATGCTGACAGCTATGATAAGAAATCAGAATGAAAATAATCAGGAAGCAATGTAAAGAAGCCAGGTTAGATATAAGAACTGATCCTGGTTACGAATTCTAGCTGAGCCATTGAAAACGAACTGTTTACTAGTAACTATCGTTGATAGATGAAATGGTAGCCATATTAGTTCAGAGATGATAGACAAAGAGGAAGGAGATGTGATGCCTTTTATTGGACTAACTAAACCGTAATTAATCAAAAGCTTTCAAGACCTCAAAGGTCTCTTTTTCAGACGAAATAAGAAAGAGAGATTGATGTTTACTAGTAACATAAATGAGAGGTGGCAACCCCATTAAGCTATCCTGAGCAATTACTGTAATTCTTTTGCAACAAAAATGTACTGATCCAATTTTAGTCTTGGTAGGTGAACAATTATCTTTGACGTATTGCAGGAATATTTATTTATTTGCTTACTGTATGTAAAAAAAAAAAAAAAAGGGAGAAGGATGTTCACAAACTTCATGGCACCTTATTTAGTGACAAAGCTTTCTGGGGAATGAAAAATGCTGATTATCAAAAACACTGCACTGTGAGAAGAGAAGCAGATGGTACAAGCAAGTACTGCAGAGCCACATTCATTCAGAGCAGAACTACAATGGAAAAGAAGGCTGTTGTCATAGCAACTAATATCTGCCATCCTTGAAAATCTGCCTCATTTATTCAGTTCTCCAGTTCATACAATGTATTCCAATATGGTCATTATGATGGTGTCCCTTAAGTGGGATTTCTGTTGTGTTCGTGGAAGAATATATTGTAGAGGATTATGGTGGTGGAAGAAATGATAAGGAATCAATGTGTGAAAATTAACAGGTACTTTTATAAACAATACACACAGGTCAGGACCGAGGGGTGAACTGGGAATGGGGTCTCCAACCTCCGAAAGGCCGTCCCAGGGGGCTGGATGTTCCCCAGCACAAAGATCAGACTGAAGCTCATTCTCTGGAGATCCAGGTGGCCCCTGGCCCGCTGCTATCTGACAGCATAATAACAGTGGACATGCATATGTGTTAGATAGAGTGAACTATCAATTTCAAATCTTTTTAAATTAATTATTTCAGGCCAACAGTTGTAGAACAGTTGTGGATCCTGTTTACATTGTTATTGTATTTAAAAGCAAATACAATCTGAAATTTTGAACCAGTGGGAAAGTTATATTATAGCTACATAACCCATCCACTATTGCAAGAGCTCAGAAAGTGGAGACGAAATAGCTGTAATTTTCACATGCGTACGTTTTCAAAATACATTCAAGAATAAATGTTGATATGAGATCTACAGTATAAGGGACTTTTCATTTTAATTTTGGTTTAGATTGTATACATTGTATTGTGCATTACAGTACATAATTCTGGAAAAGGGAAATAAAGTATAGCCATACATGTGACTCATACTCTACAACCGTGACATCATTGTTTCATTTACTGTTATTATGTCTCCTTATACCTAATCGCTATGTGTGTTCAAAAGTTATGGTCTTGCTGCAATCAAATATGACTTACACCGAAGGGAGCTGGAGATTATCTGCAGTGTTGTATTTGAAATATTTATATTTTAATATAAAAAAGAGATTCTTAGCACAATACAGGCCCAGTACTAAAGTTAGCAAAATTAAAAAGTGGTAAGAAACTGGATTTTAAAGTATTGCTTAGGACACGTTATATAAGAGTAAAGCTGTATTGCAATTTTTATAATGTCTACAACTCAAGAACAGAAACTTAATATTTTCTTTTGACTCCAGCCCTGATGTGGTTAAGCTTGAATTGAGGCAGCTGCTGACACTGATCTTGGGAAGCTGCCAACTCTCAACAGTTTTTTTTTTTTGCTGGAAATGAAGGTAAAACATGAAGTATGGTATATTACTTTAATTACATTCATTGCTCCAACAAAGAGACCCCAAAGGTTATGTGTTTGTTCTTTAAGCTGTAACACATTTTTGTGTTGGTTTTTCTGCATCACAGGTTGTCATATATGTTTTCTGTGTCTTTAGGTAAATATTATAATCTAATCTAATAGTGATATAAGTATTTAAGTAAACTGACAACAAACATTCAGGCAGCACTGTGTTACAGCTTTAAATGTCTTTACAGAAAATGCTGATGTAGCAGGGAACAATTACTTACCTCTAAAATAACCCATATTGTTCAGTGTGAATTAAAAAATACCTTTATTGAGGCATTAAAAGTAAATATTCAAACACATGTATGCTGGAGATAAGCAACACAGTAAGTATTTCCATGTGGTTGATTTATTTTCCTTTTGACTGTCCCAGTTCATTCTGTTTGCATGATATTTCAAACAAACACATTTATTGATGAGATTCATAAAGGAGAGAGCTTAGTGAAAAATATAAAAGACGCGTTAGTGAAAGGATAAAACATGAAAAGAACCTGCACATTTGAAAGAAGTTATTTCCTAGAAGCCTGTCATTGAATTGACTTATGAAAGTATTAGATGTAAATGGTTTCAAAGAGGAGGCAGGAGATCAGACCGGCCTCTACGCGAGACATTGTTACTGATATAGGAAGGAGATAGCACCCCATGTCTTCAGAAGGTATATCTTTTCTTGTTATCAGTGGAATTTGAATGTGACAAGTATCAGCTGTACTAATGATCTATACTACTGTAGGAATTAACCTGCAATTACTGGTATCCCACACAAACAGACCCAACAGTTAGATTGCTAGTGATATTTTTTGTATGTAACCATAAACAGATTGCATGCTTCATCTATTACATTATTTAAACTTGCATCAGAAAAGCCACACAAAATATTAGTTTTTCTGATAATTAGGCTCAGAACTGATTTACAATTAAGTGCCATTTCTTTTGATTTTAATTCAAATCATTGTTAAAACAAGGTAGAACTGTTTTTCCAATGTACCGGGTGTTAAAAATATACTTGAGTCATATCAATTTACTGCTGCTGATCTGCAGGGAATCGCGATGCAGCAGGATGATGTTTGATTTTTACAGCTAGTCAAGCAAAATGCCATGTAGTTCTAATGCGGGTAGTATGAATACTAAACATGAACCAACCTTGTAAGTCTTAAAACGCTTCAGGCAAAATAAACATCTGCCAGCTAATCACACCATAAGGATTTTTGTATATTTCAGTGATTTAAGCATTAAGTTTGATAACCCATCTTACACGATTGCATTACTTGTACAGTCTGGGTATCTCTCACCAGCATTAAAATTTGCTGCAGCTTTGCTTGCATTTCATTCAAAGATCATGGAAAGAAGAGAGGTTCAAAACTCCTTTGTCCTAAATATATCTATCAAAGGGAAGCCTTTTATGTCTTAAAAGTACTACACACTGGTGGTAAAGGATTTTAAAACTGCTGTTACATGCAAGTACATATCAGTGAATGAAACATTAAGTGGTAAATTCTGCATATTCACTATAAGGTAATTCAAGCAAAGAACATTTCTGTTTAGCCATATTTGTGTTGCTTGAGACACACCATGAGCCAGATTGCAGCAGGGATGAAGAAACATTTTCTCTAATCAACATCTGGACCGACGGTTCAATCCGGAGAAGCTTGGATGGAAGCGTCTAACAAGTTACTTTGATACGCGTATTGTGTACTTGCATCTGTCACCCAGGTCAACACTGATCTTCAAAAGCAGTGTGAAATCACGTAGCCGACCTGGCACCAGGTCCCAACCCAGGTAGAGTGCGACCCGGGAGAGCATGCTAGGTCATCAAAATGGGGATTTTTCCCATCTGCATAAAAGATTTCACCATGGAGGAGCAACACAGCTTTTCTTTTGCATGCACACCTGCCGTGGCACCATCTTCTATCAACCACTAATGGAGGAAATACTAATTTCATGTATATTTAACTCAAGGTTGTATTATTATTATTATTATTATTATTATTATTATTATTATTATTATTATTATTATTATTATTGTTGTTGCTGTTGTTGTTTATTTATTTGGCAGACACCTTCATCCAGGGTAACTTATAGGTGTTATAGGGTTACAATGCAAGCGTAATAGTTAACTGCAGTGCAGTTTACAGTAAGTGCAATAGTACAACTAAAATACAACATGAACTAGGATGCAACAAGTTAGGATTACAAGAAGTTATATTTACAATGACATATTATGTGCGCAACATAGCGGGTGCAGGTTATTTTATGAAGAGAGACTCATGCACTTGGATTCAATGTCTGATCATATATTACTGATATTATGTAATATATTCAGAATGCTCAAACAATAAACCAAATAGAACAACATATTTACCCCATTACCAGTATACAGTACACAGCACAACATTTACAGTATAATTGTATTCTTGGAAGCAAACCTATTTAATGTTATCTACCCTTATTGAAAATCTTGAAAAATGCCTTGGGATACTACTTTCATACTACTGCAAATAACAAAATCACCACAAATGTCAGCATTGTAATTGTGATCGTGATACGATATTACAAATGTTACCATTACAGAACTATTGCATTGTCATTGTAATGCCATCAGATTGACTATGAAGATCCTCTTATATATGTAGTAATGATCAATATGTTGTCATATTACCAAACAATTTAAGAATCTGATAAGCAGCATTTGAAAGGCATGCTTCATTGAGCACTGCAGTATGATGACCCACCACAAGGAGGAAGTAAACAAATATTTCACTAGAATACACTGCCATCTTGTGGATTAAAAAAAAAAATACATACAAAAATTTTTAAAAAACATAACCATTTTGCCAGTGCTTTATAACGACACACCACCTGTATAGTACCTGTAATTAAAGCCTAGTCCATATAAAATAAAAAAAAACAGTTCTGACATCACAAACTTGTATTTTGAATTCTGACAAAACAACTGAGCTTCTGTAATCATAGAAAAGCTGCTTCCAGTCTGCCATGTAAAACCGTTCCTGTTATAGTGAACATTCCCTATTCGCAACGTGCTAACCTTCATTTTCATCAATTCAGTATATTAAAACATGCAACACTTGTTTTATTTAGTCTCTGAGGTTCAGCTAGATTCAAACCAGTGTTTCACTCTCATGGTTTATTCTAGCACCCCTTTATGTACAGGGTTGCACATTAGTCAGGCATCATCAATCAATCAATCAATCTGTATTTTATATCATATTACAGTACAGTGCTTTTCTTTTATAAGGAGGCCCTTTGAACCACGGAGCTAATGCTGCATAGTCATTGCTCCCATTAACCCTATAGTGCTATTCCACAGCACAGGATACCAATTAGGATGTTCTCTGTTCAACCTCAATAGAGTCAACCAATATTACCAATTATCCCTATGATGCCACAATTATGGGACACACTTGTTAGGATAATAGCAATTGAAGATGCAGAAACATTTAACTATTTAATTATTAAAAATCACCAAGTAAACACCAATTCATAATACATGCAACATTCCTTTAAAAGTCTAACCCTAACATTAATTCAACATGAGCAGAATGACAAAGTCAACTAGAACAGTCATAATCCACACAGTCTATACTCTAGTACTGGTTAAATTAGTGTGACAGTGTGGCAGAGCAAAGCTCTGCCGTTTAGAAATTGGCAGGGATGGGGTTAATTTCCCCTACCTGCCTGGGTTTATTATGTTCCGGTGGCTGGGGTTGATTAGTTGATTAAATGATTAACTTAATTAATGATCAATCAGCACCCAGCCACCTGACATAAAAGGAGACCTCTACTTCTCATTGAGTCAGTTTATTAGTTTCCAGCACAAGTGGGGTTTTCTGTCAGTGTTTAAATCATAGCAGAAAAACAATTATGAATCAATCAAGAATTTCAAATACTTCTAACTTATTGTTTGCGTTAGTTTTATAATTTCACTCCTTGAGTTCACTAGCCCCATTTTTAGTTTGCGTCACGAACAACTGGAGAGGAAAAATATTTTTTTAATTTATGTAGTTGTTTGTGATTTTGAATCCAGTGAAGGCATTGCCCAGCCTGGAAATTGTTATTTTTGTAAGTTTTGCTTTTTGTCTTTCTTTTTGTGTTTAAATTGCTTTGTTTTGGCCCTTGTGCCCTTTTATTTTGTGTTATTTATAATAAAATCGTTATTTTTTTGGAACTGCAGTCTGTCTCTGCTCCTCTATCCACTCGCCAGCCTGCCACAGACAGTTATCTGAATGTATGTACTGTGCCAGTGTCTGTTTCTTGTCATTATGACATGTATCTACGTACATCTAACAGATAACTGTAGTCAGTTTATTAGTTTCCAGCACAAGTGTGGTTTTCTGTCAGTGTTTAAATCGTAGGAGAAAAACAATTATGAATCAATCAAGAATTTCAAATACTTCTAACTTATTGTTTGAGTTACAGTTTTGTATTTTCACTCCTTGAGTTCACCAGCCCCATTTCTAGTTTGCGTCACGAACAACTGGAGAGGAAAAATATTTTTTTAATTTATGTAAAGGAGGGCAAACATTATAAACTACAAGAGGCACCTTTGTTTTGTCTGGAGCTGGGCTTACATCTTTGGAAATTAAATGTAAACTGTTACTGTGGTCTAATCTGTGCTGATGCAGCCAGCATAGCTGCCAGCTGAATTTTTAAATGTAAGACAGAGCATAGAATTATGGGGCGCTTTTATGAGTTGATAATGAGGTACTGAAATGTGTGCGTTTAACTGTATGTGTCAGAGAAGCAGTGTTCAGAATACACAAATTTGCAGTGGAATTTAGTATAATTTGAAGCCAAATAGAACACATGCCTAGATGGGGTATAATAGATTATCCTTAAATTAGAGTGAAGTGGCATTCAGTCTCTACTTTGCAAATGCCTTTTTGGTCATAGAAATAACACACCAAAATGGATATTGTTTATGCTTCATTAGTGACTATTTGATTACATTCTTTCTCCACTGTCATGAATAGGCTACCAATCTAAAACACAATTGTCAATGGACATGGTGCTACGAGAATGTGACTTTGATATTCAATAAGCATGGTGACAGCATGATTAAACGTTACAATGTTTATTTAATTTGGCCTGAAAGGATCCACCCTCTGTGAGACCAATGACAGTTGGGAAGCAGGGAAAGGGAGATGCAGCTGCAAAAGAGGCAAAGGGGAGGAGGAAGAAAGGAACTTCACAACAGAAGGCTGGAAGTCCCAACTGTTAAACAACTGGGGTAAACCAATAAGGGGAGAAGAATAGCGGCAAGCTAGTAACATGTCCAACAAAGATGCACAACAGAACTGAACCCTACTATGCCATTCACTCTTATTCACTTATGTTGGTAATTATGAGATGGAGCTGATACAGTGGTGGCTTTTAGTAGTCTTCAACCTTTGGAAAAGTCAAACAAAATGGTTTGCACCTGTATTCATCATACCTTTCATTATGTAACTAGTGCTAATATAAAATAAAAGCACACTTTCATAGTTTCTTAAAGTACTGTAGATGGTATGGTACAAACTTATAATGTAAGCTTAATATTTAAATATAGAATGAGTAATAAAATGTGTTGACACAGGCTATATATGCTTTTGTGTATATAGTATACAGCTGTATAATTATTATGTAAGCTTGATCATCATTCATGCAGAATAAGTGAATGTAATTTGTATATACTTTATTTCGGAAAGGAATAAAAAAAAACTTTCAAATATAATTAAAATAATTCTGTATAAATAAGAAACTGCAAATCACTAAAGGACAGAAAAAACATATTTTCTGCAAAACAGCTAAGAAAACACAGAACTGGATATTAAACAGGGACTTTTTAATCGCTAAGGTATTTAATAACTTGCTAAAAATGATTATTTTAGTATTATTAAACTTTAATTAAACTCATCTTAAAAATGAACAGACCTGTGACAGATCAATTATTGATACAAGTTGAGGTTTTGAGAATAAACCTTGCTTAATTCGTATTATGATGCCACTGACACTTTGTTTTACCAAGGTGACTTATTAGATAAGACTGTAATCGAGTTGATTTCCTTTAGCGCTGCCTGCGAATCCAGCAGGTAAGGGTCTCAAGCAGTAGCTTCGCACCTCTGGCTGAAGAGAACCTCCACAACTTTGGGGTCTGCCAGCGTGGAGAGGTCTCCAAGGTCTTTTTCGCTGCGGGCAATCTGTCTCAGGACCCGTCTCATTATTTTTCCTGCAGTAAACAAGCAAAGCAGCCAGTAGAATGTTTTACATTAACATCCTTGCAATCAAGACTTGTAACAAGCCACAAGGAGGTTGTGTGAAAGGACTTCATAAAACTAGTTCATGAAACAATCTGAACATTGTCTATAACCACCTGCCATGCCTTTCTCTTGGTCTATAACATATATGCAGTTTTGACATAAAACATGTTGGAGTAAACATATATTTTCATTTATAAAATTGATATCCGGTACTCTACCATAGCAGGGTAAAGAAAGCTTTCAGTTTTACTGTCTTCAGGCTCAATGTCACTGGCTTCGAAGCATGTCTTTATTGGAAGCAGGGGAAGCAATTTTATTGTAACGTGCTTCTTTCAAAACTGCACATGTGAGGCATTGTGAATTGGTTCAGAACAGGTAAGATTTATGGAATTAAATCATTATACATATAACCACTTTAAGCATATTTGATTGTTTTATTACCTTTTCAAAATGTGGTAAGACTGACCTGCAGCACAGATTACAGCTAAAAAGATTCCAGGTAAATAGAAAGATGTTCTACACAAAGAGCTTATCTCAAAGCCAACACAATGCATTACCTGAACGTGTTTTAGGCAGTCCTGGTGCATTCTGGATAAAGTCTGGTGTGGCAATTGGTCCAATTTTTTCCCGTACTAAAAGAATATAAAAGGGAAGAGTGACTTTGTAATTTTCAATGTAGATTACATGGACTTGTATCCATTCACTCTTACCACTATGTCATATTTTTTCTAGTATATTTAATTTGAAAAATCACAGCTTTCCAAAAAATTGTATCAAACACAATTTTATTATAATATATCTTTTTCTGATTACCCTATTTCTGCTTTAGTGCTAACATTGTAAATCAGAATAAGCATTTTCCTTATGTTTGTGATACCTGAGTGGCAGTGGGGAAACTAGAAGCCTTTATCATAAACATTACCACGAGAATAACTGTTAGCTAGCATAGAATAAACACATACAATAGAAACCCACCCATCTGAAGGCTGGGTTCAGTCCACAGCCTGACAGCCAGAACTGGGATGGAAACAGTAGAAGAGGCTGAACACCTTGCTGCATACCTTGCTTCTTCAGTTCTTCTGCAAGAGAATGGCTGAACTCTCTCCCATTCTTCAATGTGACAAAGCAATAGAGGCATTCCCCTTTGACAGCATGGGGGCAGCTCACCACTGCAGCCTCTGCCACAACAGGGTGCTCCGTCAGGGCTGACTCCACCTCAGCAGTGCTCAGCAAGTGTCCTGAAGATCATTTATATGCACAGAAAGACCATAGTATATTATACTGGTAATATATGGATTTCACGGTAAACCAGTGTCTGTTACTCAACCTTTATGATAAACATAATTGTGAATAAGGACCAATCCCCTTACCAGATACATTGAGCATGTCGTCAATCCTACCAGTGATCCAATAATACCCCTCTTTATCCCTTCGACAGCCTGCAAGAAAAATTATTACTGAAAGATGAACTAAAAGCTCCAACTGGGCATAATTACGGGTGGTGGAACCCCACCTTTGAATTCGAGATATCAAAATAGGCATTTCTGGTTAATCATTTTAAGAAAGTGGACTTGCTGGCATAGTGGGTTCATGCACATTTTTTTTTTTTTTTTTTTTTGAAAACCTGGGCTCACATCAAAACCACCCCACAACCTGCAACAATTGGTAATCTATGCTTAGGAGAGGCCCACTGAATGGTCCTCAGATCAGGGCTGAGCATTTGGGGACCGTTATAGAGAAGCTCAAAGGTAAATTCCTCCGACTTTTAATTAGAACTAAAAATACACTGAATTAAATTAATTACACCATAGCAGCTGTGTCATGTAACCAACTAACTTGTCCTGACATGGTAATTTGTGTAAATGTATGTACACAGCAAGAGTAACAACACTGTCATTTATTTTGTGTCATTAAACATTTGGCTTAAGAAAGCAACATTTACCAATGAGCATCACATTCATAGCAATTAGCAACAGTATCTGCAGAATTATATATAAAAAATAATGCCACGTCGCTACGTTTGTTCAACAGTGGTTAGGATGTTGCAATCTGACTTATATAATGTAAAAAAACTACCTACTTCCAAAGAGTATTGTGAATGTAAGGTTTTACTTGAATAAGTTATTTGACTAAGTTATGGCTGCGGTCTGAGGCTTATTAGTAGAATGAAAGATTCCATATAATCATGTCTACAGTTTATCAAATTCCTCGCTTTGCTTTATAGCACAGTGAGGGTTACAAACCTAAGTTCTTAAAAATGAAACCCTGTTTGTAAAAGTACTAGCTAATTCTATTAAGATTTTAGATAGATGTAAGGTGTGAAATAGATAGCATTAGGTTTCTATGTTTTAATACAGTGTATTACCATCACCCAGAAATCAGTGGCTTACCATCACCCGTGACGTAAAACCCAGGGAACTTTTTGAAATAGGTGTTCTCAAACCGTTCGTGATTTCCATACACTGTGCGCATTATAGCTGGCCATGGCTGCTTGAAGACCTAAAACAAACACAGGCTTTAGTTTTCTAAGATACATAAGTGTGTGAGGATAGTTAAAACATGACTGTGATGGCTGAAGAACTAGTTAAAACATGACTGTGATGGCTAAAGAACTATACAACATATTGATTAATGACAACCCCAAAGTGAAGGTTAGGTAAACTCTTACGAAGTTGGAGAGATAAATGTACCTTATCAGAATACAATTAACCAGCAGGACATGGGAAATGTAGTGGTGCCAGAAACTCCCAAATTGTAAATAGCCTTACAGTACAGCATATCTTTGCAGCAGAATGTGAATTTAATATACCAAATGTAAGACCTAGGGACAATGCTCTGATAACTATAGTACATCTCAATCTCAGTATTTATTACCTGGTAGGTAAAAACATTGTCTGTCAGTTTTCAAAGGGTTGTTTGAAACAAACATAAACAAACATTACCAAATAGCCTTCTGCTTCCCCCTCAAGCTCTTCTCCATGCTCATTCAAAATGATGGGCAGCACCCCAAAGAAAGGAAATGTCTGGGAGAAAATACAATATTGTATAATTATTGATGTTTGTAATTTATGAAAGAAAACTGTCCATGCAGTTGTATTATTGTTGTAGGTGTACATTTGGTCGCTGTGCCTTTTATAGGACTAACACAAGCACATTGAAGTTTAAGAAATGTGCACAGTAGTTCCCAATGTTTATATTCTGCATTTAATCTGTTTTTCCACATTTTTTAATAAGCTCTCCTAGACCTCTGACCTTTACAGTGCTTACCTATGCTTTCCCATGCTTTCATATTCCTTTATTACACTTTGCTATGATTCTACTCTGGGAACCTTTTATAAGGGGAACGGCTCTCTATTGGCTAATCTCTTTAAGAGCTTGCTTATGCTTTGGCAGCTCCAGGGTGATCTCATCTCTAGTAATCATTGTTAAGGTGTAGTCTGGTATCTTATCATTGATTAAATAGGTTGTGAGAAGAGCAGCATTTTCTGTAACTGTCACAGCTGTTGAATCTCTCCAAACGCCATCTATCCAGGTGTACTGATAAACTACTGATTCTCTGACTTTGTCAAAATTACAGAGTTTGAGAAGGGATTGTGCTTGGAACATTGACTGTAACAAAAAGTTCAGTAGCCTTTCCTTTGCTATGTGGAATTTGGCAGTAAAAATCAGACCCTGCTTTTTTTCAGGGCAGGTTGATATTTCTCAATTGCTTTACTAGATACTGTTTCTCACTCACAGCAGAGCCAGGTTTCAGGGGAGTGGCAGCTGGTAAAGGTGTAATCACGTGACCACCCTGTAACCACAAAGAACAAAACATATCAAATATGATAAATGCGTGGGCCTGCACTGCATTTTCTTATATCTAAAGGCAAATAGGGAATCCGATCTGAAACCATCCTGACCACGTCTGAGACAATGTCTAGTCTCAGATAACATTTGTTTTTTGACAGTAACAATTGTCAGGACTCTGTTATCCTGTTCCAGATTGAATACAGTGAGAAGAATTTATATCCACTCTGTACAGTTAAGGCAGACTGGATCTGATAACGCATCTGAATTTAACGTGCATCTAAACAGAAAAAAAATGATCCACATCCTTCCCAGTTCATTGATCAATGTAATTTTTAACGCACATCAAATCAAACTTGTTTCGATTCCAAAAATGATGGATCATCGTCGTACGACAATTATGGACTCAGTGTGCAAGGTGCAATAGGGAATGCACAGGACAATTTTTTTCTGTTTAGACACACATTAAATTTGGATGTGTTATCAGATCCAGTGTGCAATGACCTTTACTCCTTTTAATGAAACCATGCAGTAACTCCCCCACAGCTCCTCACAGGCAGTTTCCTTAATCACTGTTTTTAACTGCTTTGCAGGATCACACAAGTCATTAGGTTATCATTTATAACCTTTAGCACCAACAGCTTACCACACCAAGCATTACATGATTTACTCACAGTCTCTGTTTGCCAGAAAGTATCCAGGACTGGACACCTCTTCTCTCCAACAACATTGTAGTACCACAGCCAAGCCTCAGGGTTGATAGGCTCTCCAACAGTACCCAGGATTTTAAGAGAACCAAGGTTGAACCTTAAAACATGAATGGATGAATAAGAAATCTTGGACCAAAACCATTGACATTTAAAAAAAAAAAAGTATACTTAATCTTACCCTTATAAAAGTTTATCTTAGTAAAAGCATAGCAAAGTGTAATAAAATATAGTGAAAGCATTGTAATGCATTGATAAGCATTGTAAATCTCAGGGAGGTATGGTAAAGCATATTTTAAAAATATGGTAAAACATTGTAAATTCATCATAGTATAACCATGGGAAAGGCATAGGAAAACTGAAAAATTGCCAAGCTAATTTACCCTGGTAAACTTGTATATGGGTATTTACATCTGAAGTGAGGATCCCAATGAAAATGAAGACATATTTGTTTTACAGTGACTTTTCTTCTTCCTATTTTTTGGTTTCCAGTAATGGTACAATATAAATCAATATTGATTGGTTTTCCATTGTATTATTATATTAACTGACTGAAAAACACAAACCCAAATATATAAAGAGAATTTAGATGGTATAATTTACTCATTTGGATTTAAAGCTTGATGGGATACTTTTCCAAGAGCCCTCAAGCAAAACAACAATTACAGTACAGACTGAATGGTAATTAGTAGGAAAACATCCAATTTTAGTTGTAAAACCATCCTAGTGAACAGAATGAATGTTCTTTACAATTCCAGTAGGTGGTGCTCACTTCTCAGTAATGCTCAACTACTTTTGCTTCCTTGCTACTTTGTCTCATTGTGTCATTCAATGGTTGTGCATCACTGATACCTAGAGTGACAGAGCTCTTGGTGTCACTTACTTCTTCACAGGTTCCTGCCCGTACTTCATCAGCAGTCGAATGGCAGTTGGCGCTGTATAGAACTTTGACACGCTGTGTTTTTCAATTATCTCCCAGAACCTTCCCACGTGAGGGTAGACTGGTACACCTTCAAACTTAACAAATAACTCATATCAGAAACGTAGTTACTAGCTATCCAGATTTATTGATAATGTTGGTATGTTTCAGTTTGCAGTATGATGTCAGAAAGCTGGCTGGTACAACTAACTCTAGTAATGGTAAAAGGTACAGATTTTTGGATGCTGAGTCTTTAAATGTTGTAATTGCAGAAAAGGATGTTAAGGATCTAAAGAGTGTTCTGCACACCCCTGCTAACAGGGGGAGTAACGCTTCTGTAGAACGCATTTTGTAATGAATATTACTGTAGGGCAGGGCTGGCCAATGTCGACCCTTCCCCTCTGGTCTGTGTTCCAACCCTGTTAATTATTTATATAATTTTACCTGTTAAACCTGCAGTGGAATGGCCCTCCAGAAACATTATTGAATACCCTGGTATAGGGGATCGCAAAAGGTACGATTCGACTAACGACTTTACATTGCTATGGTGTACAATGACTGTAGAACTGTGTAACTTTTACAGCTATAGATTTACATGTAAAAACAAGCAGTTGCTGGCTATAGTTTCTTGCACGTTCCGCAGTGCTGAACCTAAAATTGTTCTGCTTAATACTAAAATTTAGGCAATGGTAAGGAAGCTGTTTCCGATGGAATGGTTTTACTTACAAGCACGCTTGTGGCGCCATTGGCAAGTGGTCCGTAAGTAATGTATGAGTGACCAGTAATCCAACCGATGTCAGCCGTACACCAGTACACATCATCAGGGTGGTAGTCAAAAACATATTTAAACGTGAGCGCGGTGTAGAGAAGGTAGCCGGCAACTGTGTGCAAAACTCCCTGAATATGAGAAATTCAAAGACAAACATTTACTCAAACCAAAAAATGCAATAGTATCTAATACCTTTCAGACCTCTCATACATGAATGTGGGGGGCTTGCTTCTGAGATGTGGTAAAGATGGACTATATCGACAAGTCATTAAAAGGAAACACTTTGACTGAAGGCTGCAGGGATGAAAAGTGAGAAGTCAGCTTGCCTTTGGTTTACCAGTGGACCCACTTGTGTAGAGGATGAAGAGAGGATCTTCCGCATCGACCCACTCCGGTTCACATTCTTCACTGGAGTTTTTCATTACATCATCCCACCACACATTGGTGTCCGCATTCCAGGGTGTCTGCCAGTGATGAAGCAGGTGTGTCAGAATTCGGATTAACAAAACCCATTTAGCTTTCAATGAGGTGATGAAAACAGTTCCAACACAGCTGCAGCACAGCACATATACTGTTTTATACTTTTTCTTATTTGGACTTTCAGTTCTTTTCAATGAAAACTTTGCTTTTAACTTCTGAATGCCTTGTTGGATTGCTCTGAAAATGTAGCATCAAAAACCCACCAACTAAATACATCTAAGATAATATTGGTGTGATTTGTCACATTAGACAAACACCTTTCTAGTTTAAAGTCTGTTTTTATTAATACAAATATAAAGTTTGATAATCATGACACAGTTCTAGGTGGCTGTGCCTTTGGGATGAGATTACTTTGAGATGACTTGGCTGTTGGATGAGTCGACTCCAGGATGAGTTGGTTTTGAGTACTCCTCAAAAAGGAAGCATAAATGAGGAGCACAGAATCACGAAACCAGTGAAACCTCAAAATTCAGTCTCAGCTACTTAATAATAGTATGCAGTTCACAAGTATTCATCCACAGGTGAACTTGCAGATCACTTGATTAGGTTTTCATTATATAGTATTAGAGAGAGTATGGATATCACAGCTCTGTCAATAATTATCAAGAGATATGTATTCATTGCTGTACCCTCACCTCAAGCAATTTATTTCATTTGTTTTTTCTGCAGCTTATCAGACCGGTGTATTTATCACAGGAAGACTGTGTTCATGGGCAAATAGACAACTGAAAGCTTTATCTGGCTGTTGCACTGCAGACGTGCAGCATAACAGGTGGTGTGTGGGGGGATTATCAGCCAGCAATAAGGCTTGGCTGGATGCACCCATTCTGTTACGTTTGCCATGACAACCAGCTATAAAATACAGGAATAATGAGTCAAGTGTAGTAAATACCTGACATCAAGGCTAGTGTGTGTGTCCATTGAAAGTGTTAGAGGAGCTACATGTTCCAGTGTATTTATGCCATAACTAATCTTTTTTTTTTTTTTTAATACTGTAATAATAATTATAATAACGATGCCACAATCTTTATTAATAATAATAGTAATATTATTATTATTATTATTATTATTATTATTATTATTATTAGTATTAGTAGTAGTAGTAGTAGTAGTAGTAGTAGTAATAATAATAATAATAATAATAATAATAATAATAATAATAATAATAATAATAATCAATATCACCATCATCCTAGTAAAAGCATAGATTTCCATTAAATGAGAGTAGGTGTTAAAACTGCTGATATTGGACTCACCAAGATAAGCACCAACTAAGACATAGCTTATTTTATCGTAAACTAATGTGATCCATCTGCGTTTCCTTCCATCTGATGATGTAGATATCCTTCTGCATGGTGTTGATGGCTGCAGTGTAATGCTGGCTCCAGGGAACAGCATATATTGCCTCTCTGGTGCATCAGTGCACACATGGCTGCAATGCTGGCTCCAGGGATCAACCACAGTAGCGTACTTCTCCAGGGTCTTCAAGTGGGCGCCTTCCATCCTTGGTGTTTCATCGACTAGCCCACAAAACCTTAAGAGTGCTCGACAGTGATTCTGGTATCCAATCATCACCCCCCTCCATCTTCCACTCAACTAAGCCCAGCTTACTTACCTTCCTTTCCATCAATGTTTTCTTTCTATTGTGCTTGAGATCCCCAACCAGAATATTTTTGTCTCAACCAGAGCCAGTTGCTGATCCTCTCTGCTGCTTCAGATAAGTTCTTCACTATGTGTCACAACTCTTGACCACTGAATTCGATGTCTCTGAGAAACCGGTTGTGAAGTATGCCACAAATCCTCGACAACCAACATCTACTGGGTAAACCTGGGCTCTCCATCCTCGCTGTTCTGCTTCAGCAGCTAGTTGAGCATATCAAAGATTCTTCCTTTCATGCACCTCATCCACAGCATCCTCCCCTGGCACTGTTAACTCTGACTGGTGAACAAGACTTGCTGATCCAGACCATAAGACAATATCAGGTCGCAGTGTCACATATGGTTCTGGCACGTCCCTTTTGTGCTATAAGTCATTAGATCCTTTTGCATGGAAGGCCTTGGTTGCAAGGGCGTGCAATTCTTTGATGGACCCAGATCCAGTTAAAATGTGTTTGCCCACTGACGATGGGAATGAGAATGTATAGATGGAGCCCAGCTAACAGTCAGTTCAGTTTTTGCTGGTATTATTCTTATAAAGACAACGCTACTGGAAGCAGGACGATCTTTGGGATACAAACTGAACATTTGTGAAATTGCAACAAATATTACAATGACTGTAATGTGTTTTAAAGAATATAAAACCAGTAGAAAATATTATTAGCAGATCAAGGCCTGTGTGAAGAAGTTCATTGCATTGAGGTTAGGCTGGCCTCCTGAAAGTTTCAAACCTCCCTTATCAGGCAAAAGCATCTTTTTTAATTAGACTCAGAGCCTTAAAACATTCCAATCCAGTGAGGGCAGAATGGCAAACTCTATGGAACAGAGTTAATATGCCAGAAGCAATCGAACTAGGTTACTTTTTGTTTTTGCTAATTTGCAATACCTAGCCTTTGTGTTTAGTTCTTTAAAAATTATGGCTTAATTTCCAAGTTAATTAAATGAGATTCTACAAAGATTACAGGCTTCTACACCAGCAGCTCTTAAATAAGGGAAAACTTAGCTCACTTCACAGGTGTATTTTGGTCACCGTGACCTCAAGTCAGTGCGCTCTCTTTACACAGAATTACACAGACTCTATAATACTTATAGTATGTATTTAAAGTATATTTAACATTATCTAAAATGTGTCGTAACAGTTTGTTTGTTTACAACAGTGTCAATGTCAAGCAGATCAATTCTTCTGTTATAATAAACTTTGAATATGATCTTTCAACAGTTTAACATTAAATTATTTTATAACATGTATTTCTAATTCAGATACTTCAATATAGCAGTCTCTCCTAGAAATTGTCATTTTATTTTACTCCATTGGTATACACATAAGGCAAGAGGTTAATTTTAATTAGGCACCTGCTTGGCAGCAAATGCAACCTTGAATATTAAAACTTAGGACTGCTCATACATTTACTTAATGTTATTATATTAGGTTTCTTATTTATTTAAATACTTTTGTTTTTTCTTACTATAATCGAACCACATACCCTTTTTTTCAAACAATGTTTGAAACTAAAAAGACCTATTTGATTTTACTTGATTGTGTTGTTAAGCATAGAGGTTTTAAATAAAAACAGTATTCTACAATAATGGAAACAGAATATTTGAACCAACAACAGAAGTCTTAAAACTGCTGCTATATTTTTTAGTTAAACAAATGTATAGTTTAAATGGATTAGCAGTCATATATCTTATTTGGAATAAGTAGTAACTTCTATATACAGTTAAACGATTGATGGACAATAACTAATTTTGTGATGTCGTTCTTATCCGCTTTAGTAAAAGCAGTGTTGGAGATGACTAATTGGTTTTGGCTACTGAAGCAGGATTTTTTGGTGATCAGCAATTTAAAAGCCAAGGTCCTTTCTATAATGAGCAATCTCGTTAATATAACGAACGATATACCTTTCGGATAACAGAAGGTAGGAGTTTATATTAAAATAAACATTTTCTGTATGCCACAGAAATTAATTAACCTGGCATGTAGAAATGAGAGTATAAAGCATAGGACGGTTTATTGAGTTAAGCTAAAAAGTGGTTTAAAATAATGAGTATTAGAAAATGCTTACAATAGTGTCTCATACTAATCAACACTAAAACTGGCAACAGAGAAGGTTGTCTTAAAACCTGCTTCAACTGGATTTTGTATGAACAGAGAAAGAGGTCAGACTTAGTTCAGTCACTGTAAGACTATTAATATGTCTATAAACAATTAATATTTAATATTTAATAACAGCAGCCAGAATTTAGATGAAAATAGCTGGACGTTGATTATTTCATAACAGAGGCATATGGCAAAAGTCCTTAAAATTCCTATTAAATAACCTGTTAACACAGACCTGTATATGAAAGCAAACTAATCTTAAAAGATGACATGATATGCTGCTCAGAGGGAATATATTGTAGACCCAGGTTAATACAATCAAACAAAAAGTTGATCCAATTAATATCCAATAAATTTTTAATGCTTTTATATAACTCCAATTAGTTTTAAAAAATAGTTGACCAGATCCTTCCACATTGTATCATTAACTCAAAGATAATAACTGTCAAGGCAGATTGATGATCAGATTGAATTGGGACTCCAGATGTATTCAATAAAGGTAAACTACTATATAAGCCTAGAGCAAGATCCCATTCAAAACCATTAAACTTGATCTTGTAAGCTGAGGTGGGCCATGCTCTGGGGGTCTCTGAAAAACTGATTGCTGTTTGGTCATATTCAGAAGTCTCTGTTTAAAACTAGTTTAAAACATTTCTGTCCTCCTTGAACGTCTCCCCTGAGTATAAGAGTGTGCTCAGTGCATATACATAGGTTAGTGGTGGCAATCTCAGGTGGGAAAATAAGCTGCTGCCCAACATCTGCCAGCATTTTCCAGTCTCCAGCAGGTTCCAGTTGTCCTAGGCGAATTTTGATTTTAATAGCTTTTCTTGGTGGTTGCGGCCATGGATGGAGGAATGCTGTTCTTCATGTGTCATATTTTGCAGGGATCGGTGGCAACCTGTTGATCATGCTACGCTTGTCTTCCAATGCTAAGGCCAAACATCACAGCACCTGGTCATGACGCCAAGTAAATCGTCCTTGGCTAAGATCCACCTTACATCCTGTCAAAACGTGTGTTAATGTAGGTGGCGAAGAACACAAAGGACACCACGGATCCTCTCCTACCTATAGATTAATGTTCTTTGGTGATGGGAGAACATCATATGTTGACCTGATGAGGAAACTGATTCTGCTCTGGATCATTGTCCATAGATCTTGCCAGCCGATCTTGCGTTGTTCCACACTCTCCCATCTCATCCATTCTCTCTGCTTGGCCTGGAAAACTGCTTTTACGCACCTCATCCTTTCCTCCTGTTTTTGCACCTCATTGACTACCAGCTTCCTCTGTTGAGCTGGGGTTGCTTTGTGCCATGTAGAAGGAGTTGAACTGAAACCAAAGCCTCCTCTTCGATGCTGTACTTGCGCCATGATATCACTGATATGAAGGGAAGCCTTTGCCTCTTCCACAGCTTCCTTTGCTGACCACTTTCTTCCAGTTTTCAAAACAGGTGCTGCTTCCCTCATACATTTGTCGTGTGACTCTACCAATGTAATTTCCAATTGAATCTTGGCATATTTAAACTCCTCGGTTAGATCTGAGACTGGAAGTCTTGGCACTAGACAAAATTGAATGCACCAGTGTTTAAGTTTGCCCGGTAAAGTGCTGCTGTCTATGATCTTCAACCTTTGCACTGCTTGTTGTCTCACTTTACCCATAAAAACTATGTCCTTTAGGTCCCCATCATACCATCTCCCAAGACTTTTCACTGGCGTCTCAGACACTGTTGGTATTGCCTCATCATTAATGTAGAACTTCTTATCCACTACTTTACCTTTAATTACAGAGACAATCCTTGACTTTGTGAGCTTGATTCATGCCCATTCGATAGTGATTAGTTTGCCCAATAACCGATTAGTGCAGGCGTTCTCCTCCCAGTATCCATTTTGACACCCTAATAATTACTCCCATTGCCATGGTAAAAGCTGGTGGAGAAATGGTGCACTCTGCCATTATTCAATTTCTAGATATTGCCAAGTAGTGGTGAATTCAAAAGCTGAAAAGTTGAAAAGTTTGTTATTGTCCTCAGTACACTGAAAAATAAAATGCTGCCCAAAGAAGCTGATGTGGTTCTGAACATTATGTATTAGCTAAATCCAGAAATGTTACATGGAGTTCCTTCCTCACCTTTTATACTGATTGAACTTGTAATTATGGGATACGTACACTGTAAATTAAAAGAGAGAGATAATGAGAGCGAGAGAGAGAGAGCGAGAGAGAGAGTGAGAGAGAGAGAAAGTGAGAGCGAGCACGAGAGAGTGAAATGACATTTGTACCTGAAATGTGTTGTAAACATTGGCATTGTTCTTCCTCTTTCCAATGTGCCTTACAATGATGCAATTTTTAACAACAAAGTTTTCCCTGGAAATACAAAAATGATTTACATGAGATGTCAGGTAATTAAGTTTAGTAAACCCATAACAGGAAGAAGGTTGGATTTATTGTTGATTAATTGTACTTGTTATGTTAAAGGGATACTTAAATACCATCTACATTTTCATAATATTTAGCTCCTTGCCTTTTTATTTTCATATTTATGTGTGCTTTGTATAAATCTCAGTTGCTGAATTTTAGAATTGAGACATTTAAAAAAACAAACAAACAAACTATATGAACATCATTCAGATCTTTTAGTTAACATCATGTAATCAAAGAAACTACAAAATGATATTGCAAAAGTCTACCGGAAACCATAATAGTAGTTATATATCATGTTATATTTCAAAATGTTACATTTTTACCTTTTTATAGTTTTTCATTAAATATATGGAAAACTACAAAGCGGTAAGTAATTCAATATGTTAATGTAACATGATTCAGCAGGTTTCATTCAACTTTAGAAGCAACATTAGTTAATTTTATAGGGTGATGCAAAACTGTTGGCCATAGCTGTAGAAGTAAATGTTGTAAACAAATGAATACAGTGTTGGTGTAATATTTAACTGATTTGAGCCAAAACAGTAATATTTATATCTTTATAAGCTTTCAAAATGTTAGCTTCAACAGTTTAGGAGAGCAGTGGTAGTAAAGCTAATGGGGGGCTTTTTTTTAATCACACACCTCTATTACAGAAGGGCTAATTTAACAAGAAGGTAGGTAGCTGTTTAACTTTAGAAATTCAATTCTACTTCTGCTGTGATAATATGGGTCTTGGAAGAAGACCGTTTATCACTTGGCTTATGAAAATCACAATTAAACAAACAGAACAAGACAGCACTTACTTTTCTTTGCACTTCTCCATTGCCTCATCGGAGATCTGCTTAAGGTTGATTAGTTTATCTCCTCTATAAACACCATCTATACAGATCAGTTCAGATGAGAGGCAATTTAGCAAACAGGAGCTGCCGTGAAATAGACATTTTTACACAAACAGATTAGTGCAGGCTGCTGTATCAGCCCATAGTTACCTGCAGTGATGAGAAATGAACACTGGGAATCCAGGATTCTCTCACACAGAGATTCTGATGAGAAACCTGCAAACTAAGAACAAATTATTTTCAGTTAGTTAGGCATGTATTTTTGCTTGACAGCAGTTCGAGACACTTACCCTTTTTCTACTTTCATTGCCAATTTTATGTTTATGTCCTGTTTTTGTTCTCTGGCAGCATTTTTTTTATGTAGTCCATTGATTTGCCAGATTACATTTGGTCTAATAGCAATTAAGCTACCTATGTTTTAGTGTGAGTTTGAAGCATTACTAAAACCAGGAGCAAGAATTTGCCTTCTTGAACAGAAAGTAGTAACAGATAACAGGATTTACTGCTGGCGGATTCCATACGATTCATTATCAAGCTCCAACTGTGCCCCACAGACTGGTGAATATATAGCAGAACTACCACCTGTAATTAATTATCTGTAAAAATAATACCATGTTCGATTGATGCATGTCCTGATGAGTATTCCAACAACTGAAACGGAAAGAGTGAGGAATAAAAATACACATGTAGGGTTTTCTCAAAGGGATACCCAATCTTTATATAAAACCCCATGAATTAGGCTCATTCAAATGCGTAGAAAGCAATCGTCTTAGGAAATGTACTTTTAAAATATGTTGTAAAAAATATGGTAGCTATATAGGTTAGGCACATGTTGAAAATATCATCTCTTTAAGTGTGTCTGATGAGCTGTATTGAGTATTTTATAGCAAAATGTAAAGCAACCCTGTGTATAGAGCTAGTAGAATGATATTTAAACTCTAGGTAAGTCCGGTACACCCGAGTATAACCACACTATGTAACACAATTTTTGTTCCTGGGTAGTAAGTGTTATTTCCTAATTGTTTATGCCTCAAAAGTATAGAAAATGGCTATTATTCCCCACAAACTTTGCTTTTGTGACCAGGACAGTGATATTTCAAAATATCACTATTTCCAATGGGAAAACGGGCAAATGTGTGTCTTTTCGTTCACATAAAGTCAGAAAAAAACAACATATGAATCCAAATTAACATGTATTTATACTAAAGTAATACAAAATTGACTACAAAAGACTTACGATTATACTGTAAATGTTAGTTTGGATTCATATGTTGTTTTTTTCTGACTTTATGTGAACGAAAAGACACACATTTGCCCGTTTTCCCATTGGAAATAGTGATATTTTGAAATATCACTGTCCTGGTCACAAAAGCAAAGTTTGTGGGGAATAATAGCCATTTTCTATACTTTTGAGGCATAAGTAATTAGGAAATAACACTTACTACCCAGGAACAAAAAATAAATAAATAAATAAAAATTTGTTACACGGTGCCATCAACACCACTCTGCCCCTGGTGGATGTCAAAAATATCACATTTCTGGTGGTAGTAGAGTGAATGTGGTATTTATTGTATCCACTGCAAGGGGACAGCTGTACTTGCAGTACTAGCAGTTTCTAGATGAGCGTTTTACTGAGGTCACAGGGATTCTTTAAATATTATGAGTTTTAAAAAGTCACTAGGATGAGTAGAAAAGAAAAGACTCTAAAGTGAATCAAAACAACAAGAAGAGTTAATTAGGGTACGCAGATATGTCACTTCACACATCAAGTTGAATTATGTGGTAGGTATAGTCATTTTAATTTTTCTATAAAAGTAACACTATTACTTTATATTATTTGCCACTCATTTATTTGCAGTAATGCATGCATTTAAAATGCTGGTTACTGGAAGTTAAACACTGTAGGGAGGGATTTGTTTACACCATTTATTGACACCTCTCAAAGAAAACAATGGCAGAATGACGAAAGACAATATGGACACCCACAAATATTTAGCTTGGAGTAGACTGAAGAAGCAGCATGTAAACCCTAATGTCTTACCACTATGGAATGTACTGCTCCTACTCTTGCACATGCTAGCATGGAATATACTAGCTCCGGGATCATGGGTAGGTAGATTGCTACTCTGTCCCCTTTCTTCACTCCTGTGTAAAAAATAAACAATTAATTCCAGAAGCAAGGCTTGTAAACAGAGATGTATTAGCCAGGTGTAATGCCAGATATTGTGTTTTAAATGAAAATACATGTTTGCTAAAACATAAGATTATTTACAAAAGTACACAGTTGATAATGGAGGGTCATGGCATGGGAAAAGTGTGGAATTATGTTGTTAGTTACAATAATTTTAAAGGACGTGGTTGCACAATGGCTGGAACTGAAGACAGTACAGGGATTAGGGTTCTTGTGCTGCTTACTACATATGTGACCTTTCTTTCTCCAAGCATCAAAATCGTCGAGCAGTCTACGCTAAACCTTATAAAAACTGTTGAATTTAAAAAAATAAATATATATAAATAAAATATATATATATATATATATATATATATATATATATATATATATATATATATATATAAAAAATAAACATAATTAAATTCCAGTTATAATCTATAATCTTACCCATATTTTTTAAAACATTGGCAAACTTGCAGACTTGCTTCAGCAGCTGACTGTATGTGATAGAACAGCTGTGGCTAGGTGAATTCCCTTCCCTGCAACAGAAAAGACAATGCAAGTTACAAACGGTTCCCTTATAAAAGTGTACCATAATAAAAGCATTGAAAAGTGTAATAAAGCATAGTAAAGCATGGCAAAGCATAGGTAAGCATTGTAAAGAATAATGAGTTACAGTAAAGGATATAAAAAAAAGGCAAACCAGGATAAACTATGGTAAATGCATAGTATAGCCATGGGAAAAGCATGGTAAAATTGCAAAAATATCATGGTAACCTCAATTAAAACAGTTTAGCAATCTCTCATTATAAATCTAGTGTACCAGTCAACAACCTCTGCATATTGCAAATGCTGATGATGTAATACCTTACCCGCCCCTTGCTTGCTACTTCACAGAAGCTACAGTATGTATTAAATTGACATTAAATTGTTGTACTAAATTGCATATTTGAGGGATCCCTAAGTGCCTCATCCAGTTAAAGCGCTGCCACCGAGAGCACAGTCACACAGCTTGGACAGCGCCAGTTCGTGTCCAGGCTGTGCAAAGATTACCCAGAGGGCCACGATTCTGGCTTTAAGCTTATGAGATCGGAGGATGCTCATACACTTTACAATGTCTGTGTGGTGTGGGGACTCACAGAGGTGAGGAGAAGAAACACAATTGGACATTCCAAATTGGGGGAAAATAAATATAAATAATAATGGGTCACTCTAAATGTATATATAAAAAAGAATTGCATATTTGAAAGAGAACCTTGTCAAAGTTGAATATTTATGTATTGGATATAATACCCTTCTTGATGCCCAGACCTAGATCTCCACAGAAGAAGACCTTAGATGAAACATTTGTGTACGTTACTTGTAGTTTTATGTCAAATTAATAAAAAAATAAATGGGACTGGAATCCCTAAAAAAACAAATCCCTGTTTATATGATGCATTTACACTGGAATCATATAAAATGCCATGTCATTTCACTTGGTAATTTGTAAAGTGTAAACACTACAGAGGTGAGAATTTTAGGGCTATATTTTGAAACAAGTGCAAAGGCAACATTTATTTGTTTCTATTTAAAAATTGCCAAGTGAAACGTTATTAATTTATGGGCAGTGTTTGTGAAGGGTTGAATGTCAGTACACTGGGCAAAAACATTTGTAGTGCCCCGTGTCTCATTATAGAAAGGTAAAACGCACAATTACGTTAATGTGTAACTTCCAAATGATCAGGCCATTTCATATGTTGGCAAAGGATTTCATAAAAAAAGTGTCAGCTGCTAAACAAACAGCACAGTCAGGTAAAGACAGACGGCGATTGACCGAGGGACTGTGGCTTTAGAAAACCCATTCTCAGTGTTTGAATGAAAGGGAACTCATAACCCAGCATATATAATTAAACTTAGACCAGGTCCCAAATGTATTTAATCAATTTATTAAACATATTGTTGTATGGTTTTCAGTTTCTGTCAGATCTTTACCATATTTAATTGACTTTTGTGCCTGTACAATTTATACATAAATCTTACATTGACCTTGGCCTAGAAATGCAGATTATGCAAATTTAAGACATAATTCTTTGTCCTGGTTTTAGGCAATGCATTAGTGCTAGACTCTCGTTACTCTTGTATCCCTAATTCTAACCCTAACTCCAACCCTGACCCTTAGTATTCCTATTGATAGGTTAAGTACTTTTGTATTAATATTATGTTAACTATAAGAATAATTCATTTTGAGAACATTGTCAGAATTTTCTTTTGTCAAAATCAATTCGCTTTTGATGCATTCTTCTAATCTCCAGCATGGGCATATCATCAGTTAAACAAAATAAGTGGGCTTTGTCAACTAGACCAACAGATCTATAAACCCTTCTTTTAAATTGGATATTAATTGGTTGATTAACTGGTGATAAAAATACATACTTGAGATTTATTTTTCAATGAATAAAAGCTGCAGCTCAGTTGTAAATCAGTTTTAGTCACCAATTCTAGAGAGCACACTTTGCAGCAGATTTCCATTTTAGCAGTTTCTGCAGGTCTGTTTTCCAGGTTAGGTGATATTTTAATTGTCCAACACATGCAGTCTGAAGTGCTTTTACCTTCAAATTCAATAACTAAATACAGTGTGACTCAAGGAGTCTCAGGGGAGCGCCTCATTGTGGAAAACATTAGATCGTTGTGGAAACCACTAGATCTTCGATTACTTTTCTTTAATGTAAGAATCACACTTGTATTCAATTTAAAGTAACAGTAAATACAGGAAAATCAACAAGAACTGTTGCCTGTATATTTCCTGATTGCTGAGTTAATAACTTAATCACACGACTCATGAGAGACAAAATGACTGGTATTTTATCTCTCAGTTGCTCTTGGAGTTACAAGGTGACCTTACTGCTAATATATATATACATAACCTAATATGTCAGACAATCTTAGGTAGGTGAATTGCATTTACTGAAACTAGATAAAACATCTGTCTTTTTTAAATAACGGTTACATCTGCTTATTTCAAGAGTAAGGGAAGTGTCCTGAAAAATAAATTGTTTAAGGACGCAAAAGCTGTTACCAGTAATATGCCACTTTTTCTCCACGATTCTTCTCTTTCACATTTCTGTCTAGGATGTTGTAACATATATTGGTTTTAGCGCCTTCCATGAACTTGACATTAACATTGCCTTTCGTAACATCAAAGTTATACTTCAGAAACTCTCCTTTTGGAGGACTCTTCCAGAAGAAACCTTCAGCAACCTCTTTCCAAAACTCTGGAATAGACAATTACAGATATTATTAATTAATATGAACATTTAGTACAATATAATATAGTGTAAAACTGTACAAAACAGTGAAATACAATAAACCAAGCATCCCAAAGTGCTGCAGACATAACAACATGAAAATAAATGTTCTGCATTTTAACAGTAAGTTATTCTAAATCATATTAGAAACATACCAGTAAACTCAATACTGTATTCAACATTCAAAGCAGAAACAATATCTTTGTAATACATACTAAAATATATATAGTTAAATCACTCTGAGGACCACTGGAGAATGCAAAAAAAAAACAAACAATAAAAACAATAAAAATGCTTAAATAAGCAAAACAAGTATGATTGTCCATCTCGTCTTCCTTCACACTTCATAGCAACCTACCCTCCGGCTCTTCAATGGATTTCTTGTAAAGCCTCAAGTAGCTTTCGAAATTAGGAACGTGAGCGTCTTTCTGCAGCTCTCCAGGAGGGTTAAAGAGCTTCTCCTCTGTGCGTGTAGTTCCAGGGATCACCATCCTTGACATACACAGTGAATCTTGACAGAGAAATTTCACTGCACCTGATGAGCCTTAAACCAGCTACTCACAGCCAGAGGTAAGGGCGCAACTAGGGCTGTAAATTCTGCACACTTTATAGCACTTCACTGTACCTTGCCTAGTCCTACCTTTGCTTTAATTTCACAAAATCTGCTTAGTGCCACACTGCCCAATCAGATTGCATAAATCAACACTCCCACTTTCTGATTGGACAGACCTCCTCTTGTCATTTGGTCATATTGGAGAGGAAGGGTAGGGGGAGAGGCCCAGGCAGGATGGGGGCGTGCCAGACTGTCAGCATGGTGAGAAGCAGACTGACAAATGTATGTAATAAAAACGAAGATCTTGGAACAACAGCATTTAAAAATGTTTTATTTTCTGTTGTTTTAAAACATGCACTGCAACAAATGTTGTGTTTCAAACAAGCAGAACATTGCACATACTGTATACTAGTTTGTACCCTATACTAGTTACTAGATTGCAACTCAAATACCGGACTGATCCTTTCCTTGTACATGACCATTTATGAAAGTGATTTTAAATAATTAGTGTTATTGAAAATCCTTTGGCTACATTTTAACCCTAACTTTTCACAATCTAGCCTTCATTTCTTCAAACTCGCCTGTAAATGGTGTTAATTGTATCACAGTGGATCACACCTGCTTTATCCTAAACTATAGAAAATGTGCAAATAAACACTTGGCAATATTTTTAATTTACAGTGCTCATTAACATAAGACACAGGCATACTCACCAGAACAAAATATGTAATTTGTGTCTCTGTGACTCATCCACTAAATATAGAGTGGAGGGTGGGGGGTGGGGAGCAGTGTGGTCTACATTATGACTAGTTCTGTTCATTGTAAGGCAAAGGGCCACCAATGTAAGAAATTAATGATCTGTGCACTCACTGGCCAAAAAAAATTAAGAATGTAGGTAAAATGACCAATGCATGTAGTCCTCTACTAGGCCAGTATAAGCTGTGTGAGCGTTGTGTGCAACTATTCAGCAACAATCATTGGAAAGCTGAATGATCTGTGTGACAAGGGGCATACTGGTGGATGAATAGGAAAGCTGCTCACCGCTTAATACAGTAACTGCACTGACCTCTGCGTCCATCAATACAGTCTCCGCTGTGCTCCTGAAATGTCGGTGTTTGCAAAAATCATCACTGGAAGGTATAAGTGGTTATGAAGCATGCAATACTACAGTGCTACAGTTGCCCAAATCAAATAAATCTTTAACAGTGGACAAGCCACACTTTTAAGGTCATTATATATTTTTGGTTAGTAGGCCCTAATATGCTTAGAATGGCAGACGTGCCAATCCACAATAATGCGTACATTCAGCAAAGATGGCACATGGTAATGGCATAGTATTAAAACTGGAAATGCTGATACCACCAAATACATTTTATTTTATCAACCCTTGCATTTGTTACCAGCAGGTAGTGCAGTGGGTTAATGCACTAATTTATCTGACTTAGGTCCCAATTGAAACATGTATCTCAGATCCTCCACGACGGCTGGAAATTCAAAATTAGAGATGAAAAAGCGAATGACTGTGATTAATAAATCAATAGCATGTACTAGTATAGAAATGGTAACAAATAGTTTAATAAAAATTGAATAAGTGAACAAATAACACACTGTACCCAATGTCAATGTTATCCAAGAACAGTATGATAGTGCAAAAAATCTTCTGCCAAAACAAACATTACATAAAATAAACAAATCGGCAGAATGCCATTTTATCCGTGAATGATAGATTGCATGGTAACGACCAACACAAATGCTGTACAATATATTATAATGATAAATAATTATCAACCCAATCTCTACAGATATCTTCTGTTTAACAAAATAAATTCTGCCTATTAAAATTCAATGTTGATATATAATATATATATATATATATATATATATATATATATATATATATATATATATATATATATATCATATGACAAAGTGATTAAGTTTCACACATAACTATATGCAAACAACCACCACAGTGTTTACTACTCCAATCACAAGCCTCAACATAAATATAATTAGACTTGGGTGACTGAGTTAATACAAGCGCCACAATAGTTAGGGTTGAGTAGGCACTCTGATGCTATTTTTTATACTTTAATAACTTTGACTCTGTTAAATGGATTTGCATGAAATAATGCATGCGAGGAAGATATGGGTTAGATATCTTCATGTGGTCAGTGTTTGTCACTCTTCAGCACATAAATGGCTTGTATTAATTACCCAGCTGAAATTAGACAGATATTCATTATTCAATATTCAGATGGTTAGTAAAACTTGACGTATAGATATATTAATAAATTTCTTATGCAGTTAATTATATATATATATATATATATATATATATATATATATATATATATATATATATATAGAAAGTACAATATATTCTGAATTAAGTCAAGTACAGTATATAAACATTTTGCTAGGGCCTTCGTCAATGTACTGGCACTAACAAAAACGTTTTGTATACTTAGTTTTTTTTTTGTTTGTTTTACCTTATATTTGGATGTTTTGAAGTAATCTGAATTAAACTGTCAAATACATATTTGGATACAATACAGTCTTGGTATTTCCATGATTTTTTTTTTCTTCTCTGTTTTATGATTACAAGCAAAACGAATATGAAAAATAAATACATCTGTGTATTGCAAATGTTTACATTTTTATGCGCTAGCTGGGACTTTTTTTATATATATATATATATATATATATATATATATATATATATATATATATATATATATATTTCTGGCAAAGAAGAAAAATCAAGGAAAAGACCGTGTACTAAACAGAAGTGTTGCAGACTATGAGCTCAATAAGGATCTTTTGCTCTCAGCTCGATTTGAAAGGCCGTGGAGCGCAGTGTAAGGAATCGCTGCCTGCTCTCATCGATAGCTGTTGTCAGATCCATTGCAGCTTCTCTGAACCAAGACAGAAGAAAGTTACATTGCAGATATGTTTTTGTCGGCTGCTATTCAGTCTGCCGTTTCTCGTTCGGTAAGTGTGAGTACGCGTGATTTGAAATTAGCAACAAGAGTGAGTTTTTTTTTTTTTAAATATATATGTACATTTAATTACGATCTGCTTGTTTCATTCACAAAAGGCCTGCACATCAGCAACACCAAGGACAGATCGACTCCCTGCCTGCCTGCGCGACCTTCACATTGAAACTAATTGATGTGACTTTTATTTATTTACGGGTTGCATTTACATGTGTGGGATGTGCCAAACAATCCCTATATGTTTAAACCGTGTGTGCATGTGCTTAATTAATCATGTCTAAGAATATATGGTGAACCTTCAAGATTATAATTATGCACCTCGCAGTTGGATAACCACACTTCTCCCCTGACAATGTTCAGAACTAAGTTGGATTTTGCGCAGCCATATACATATAACATTGTCTCATGTACTGTTTACACGAAGTTAATCATTTATATAAAAATACAATAGTAACGGCTGTCGGTAAGTTTGGCATTACGTTGGAGGCATATTTTCTGCACAGCAAATAATTGTGACAGAAACACACAACCAAAACAAACAAACAAACACTAAACTATACATAAGATCGCGACCGGGTAAGTCACTGTGGCAGTTTTATCTAGTGGACATGAAAGCCTTTGATATGCTATTGCCCAAAGAGTAACAGAATCCGAGGCACAGTGTCCCTTTATGGCAGGGCTTCTCAAACTCGACCTGGGGACCCTTTGTGGCTGCTGGTTTTCTCTCAATTACTTAACTAGACCCTTAATTTGCATGTTTCAGGTTAGCTATAACAGTTGATAAGTAACTTGAACTACAGCTGTTAAGAGCTGAAAACAAGTAAAAATGTGTAAGTTAAGCAAATGATCTGTTTAATTATTAGTTAAATTAAAGGTATAGTTAAATAGGTGAGAGATGGATTGGAATGAAAACCAGCAGACACAGCCCAGGACCGAGTTTGAGAAGCCCTGCTTTATGGTTTTATAACCATGCACTATTGAATTGTTCAGTTTCAGACGCTCTTCTTGGTGATTAGAGTATAGGCAGTACTTGCTCATTGTCTAATAGTCAGTATTGTAAAACAATTGTGCCAGCTGTTGAAATATTTAGCCCGTTAAACAAGTACTTGAGTATAACATATATCCCCGACCACTGCTGTGCTTTCAAGCTGTTCTCAAGATATATGCAAAGATGTGTGAAGTGTGACAAAAATACTGTATGTGCAGCTCCTAGACAGAAACCCTTTTTGAATGTATTTCTGAACCTTTTATCCCAGGCGAGGCAGATTCGGTACCTGCATCAGACAGCAGTGCGTTCTGGAGGAGGTGGAGCACTGTTTGTGGTAAGCTGTAACATGTTCATTTTGTTAATCATTTTCACCCCACAGTATTGTAACTTTGTTGTTTTGTATGAAATAAACCTGCATATGTATATCAGTAAGCAGGGATGAATTTGAATTTACTGCAAATGTACTGAGGTTTCTGGTAAAGTAGTAAGCCTGCAATTGGAGCAAAGGTAAAGAAGAACTGCTGAGCGAGGTGATACCATTTATTTATTTACTTTTGCTCAGGAGCTCTGGTAAACCTAATTGTTATTGTTCAATCTTTTTTCTGAGTACTGTTTCAGTAATAGTAAACCCACAAAATTGGACAGGTGTTTCAGCATAAAATATAGAATATTAACTAACTGAGCATTTATTACAAACACAAATAGCACCAATTGACAGAACCAGTTCCAATGGACAATGCTGTACAGTGCCTATAATAATTCCATCGTGCAGCTTATTAAAGGGAAGTGCTAAACAAACAATAACATGTACAACATGTTATAATATGACTTGTTTATTAATAGATATCTTGACATATGTTAACAGTTAAAATATTCCTTGCTTGACTTTGTTTTAAATGTAGTGCTGGATGCAAGAGGATGTTTTTCACATTTTGTCATTTTATCGCAGCGAGACCAGCTGCTACAAGACTTTGGGAAAGTAAATACTGTATTGCAGGCCAATGCTTGTTTCGGATAGGATAGGTTGAAACAATAAGCACCCGCCCTCACATTGCAATGCTTAGTGCTAATTGGTTGAAACACTAAATGCCAGCCCTCACACAGTCAATTAGTGACGCAGCACAAAGGAATAACCACTAGAAACTCTTCAGGGCATCAGATGACTCCTGAGGGTTAGGTTTAGGGTTAGGGTCAGGTCTTAATCCTGGAGTTGCTTAAGGTTGGGGTTGGGTTAGGGTCAGGGTGGGTTGATGTCGGAGAGGTGCCAATCTCGAAGTGAAAGGTGGGACTGCTTAGCAAGTGCCCTAGAACCATCTGATTCCGTGAGGACAGTATCTAGTGGATATTACTTTCCACAGCGATTCATGGCAATATTGCAGGCAGTACAGGCCAACACTGCTCATATGTTAACAAGAGTATAGTTGTGTTCAGCGGCACAGACAGCACTTCCTGCATTCTTAAACACTAAATAAATAAATACATAAAAATTGATGCTCCAAATATGTGAAATGTCCGTGTGCCAGACCAATGGAGTCGATTAAGAGATTTCAGTATGAGCTACATTGGTAAATGTTGAGTCACCCTTTTTATCAATCAGCATTTACTTCTACATGTTTTACTCATTCAGGGACATAACATATTTAATCATATTAAAAACAAATTTGAGTTTAAATTTAGTAAGTACACACGTTTCAATATGAAGGCTGAACATTAATATCAGCAAAGAACAACTAAGTTACACGTTTTTAATGAAACAACAATTGTAACCAACATTTTCACTAAGGTAAAATCAGGCTTGTGTGATTCTAAAATGCCAATTTTTGATGTACTGTATTTACTACTTCTTAATTTAAGTTAAAAATACTTGTTCATGGCCCCGCAGCAACATTACCCTATTTTTTTATTCTAAAACCCAACATTTAATTTTTAATAACAGTCTGATACTCTCTCTTCCTTACCTTTTTTTCTTTTAATAATGGTCATAGTTTCTCTTTTTTCAGATATTTTTGTGGATAATAAATAAAAAATATCCGCCTATATTTAAGTATCAATATTCCTGCAGTCCTGACTGCCTGCCAAGTTCACATTCACATAACATTATTTCTTATTTAGTGTTAGCCACGGTGCAGATTTTTTTTGGCCAAATCGATGATTAATATCAACGTTTATTTTTGAAAGAATTTGCTGTTTTTGGCCTATCTTTATTTTTCAATTGAAGCAGAGAATGGGTGAAATTGACCTTTATGTTTAAAAAAAAAAAAAAAAGACTTTTTATGCCATTGAGAAATGTCTCATTTAGCGAACTCCCTTTATCATATTCAACATGCAACAGAACCGTGGTTACCAACAACTGAAATAACATTTGGTCACAGCGGAGCTACATTGTATAGATAAAGGTCCTACACAAATTAAAAAATTGGTCTTAAGTAACCGTAAAAAATGCAATAGAAGTGTATTACACAGACTTTTATAGCATAGATTTACAAGTAAAAATAATATGCACAGAACAAAACATTAGATAGCTGAACAGAACTAACTTGCACTTATTATCCAGAGTCTGAGCTCCACTCCTCTCATTTAAACCAGAGCAGGAGTCGTGCTTGTGGCTTACTAGATTTCAACAGTCAAGATCCCATTCTTCTGACGTACTCTCACATTGTTGTCCAGCAGAAAGGCTGTGTAACACACACACACGCATATGCAAAGACAAGGCAGAACAGCCAAACAGAAATGTAATGTATTAGTTGTTAGCACTAAGTTCGCATTTCGATACACAGAAAAGCATGCATTTTAACCCAGAAAGAAACACGATACACATGCACATTATGGCAATCTTTATTGAAATCGGGACAGAATCTGTACATAGCCCCTTCAAAGCCTACTATAGCGACGTGTCACTGTTTTTTATTGGTGTGTTTGCCTATCATCCCTAATATTTAGTTTGCTATGACTGGAGGATTGTAGTTTAAATCTTTTATAATATAATAAGACATCCACGTTCTATTATAATGTGTGTGTTTTAAGCGGATTCTGCGCCTGGCAGTTACGCCGCCGCTGCACACCCAGGACCAGCACAGTTACTGGCTTCTCCGACTGCTTCTGAGAAGCGCAGGCAAGAAGACGCCATGGTCTCTGAGTAAGAACCTCAAGTGAGGTGCCAGGGAGGGGAGGACCGGCAGGTGTACAGGAACATAAGGATGCTCAGCCTGATACTCCCCCTGCAGAACTGTCAGTGCCTGAGCAGTGGGGGCATATCGGAGGACGAAGTGGAAGGATCTTGAGATCCAGATTATATAGAAACTTTACTACTTTACCATCCACGGTCAACCACTACCTGCAGAATTAATGACGCCCAGAATTTACGGTTTTAATTAGTCCCGTGCATACCTGCGTGGATCAGGGATCGGGGATTTGTATGCCATTATTGCCCCCATTGTCTGAGGCAGACCACATTTGTCATACACACGGCGAGCTATTGTTTGAGCTTCTCTCTCATCTGGCATGGCAATATACAGTGCCTATAGAAAGTCTACACCCCCTTGAACTTTTTTCACATTTTGTTGTGTCAGTGCTTCAGAGTTTCATGAATTTAAATGAGGATTTTTTTCCACTTATCTACACACCATGCTCCACACTGTTAAGGGGGAAAAAAAAAAATTAAATACAAAACTGAAAGCTCATAATTGGATAAATATCCACCCCTCTGAGTTAATACTTGGTGGAAGCACCTTTGGAAGCAATTACAGCTATGAGTCTGTTGGGATAGGTCTCTACCAACATTGCACACCTAAATTTGGCAATATTTGACCCTTTCTTTATAAAACTGTTCAAGCTCTGTCAAGCAATCTTCAAGTCATGCCACAAATTTTTGATTGGATTTAGGGTGGCGCTCTGACTGGGCCACTCAAGGACATTTACCTTTTTGATCTTTAGCCACTCCAGTGTAGCTTTGGCTGCATGCTTTGGGTCGTTGTCATGCTGAAAGGTGAACTTCTGTCCCAGTTCATTTTCCCTTCTGTCCTGACAAGTGCCCCAGTCCCTGCAGATGAGAAACATCCCCATAACATGATGCTGCCATCACCATGCTTCACAGTAGGGATGATGTTCTTTGGGTGATGCGCTGTGTTGGGTTTGCGCCAAACATAACACTTAGCATTTAGGCCAAAAAGGCAAATTTTAGTTTCGAAAGACCACAAAACATTTTACCAAGTGGCTACAGAATCGCCTGAGTGTTTTTTGTTTTGCATACTTCAAACGGGGTTCAAGGTGGGCTTTCTTCTTTTTTTTTTTTTTTTTTCCATTTTTTACCCCGGGTTTCTCCCCGATTTAGTGTGCCCAAATCCTCGGCTCACCACTCGCAACCCCCCTCCGGACTCGGGGGAATGGTGGCTGGAGCACGCGTCCTCCGAAACGTGCTCCTGCCAATCTGTCATTTTTAGCACTGCAGATCCACAGTGACACCACCAGACCTATAGAGCCGGAGGACAACGCAGATCTGGCGGCTCCACTGCAGAACCGCAGGCGCCTTGTTGGCCACAGGGGTCACTGATGCGCAGTGAGCATGGATTGCCCTGCCAACCTAAGCCCTCCCTACAGGGGCATTGCTCTGCCAATTGTGTGCCACCCCCTAGAAACTCTCGATCACAATCGGCTGTGACTCGAACCTGTGATCCCCAGACTATAGGGCACATCCTGCACTCCACGTGGAGCGCCTTTACTGGATGCGCCATTCGGGAGCCCCCAAGTTGGACTTTCTTGAGTAATGGCTTCCTTCTTGCCACCCTACCATACAGGCCAGATTTGTGGAGTGCTTGGGATATTGTTGTCACATGCATACTTTGACCAGTCTTGGCCATAAAAGCCTGTAGCTCTTACAAAGTTGGCATTGGCCTCTGATGAATTTCTGATCTTGGTCATCCAGTTTGGAGGGACGGCCTGATCTAGGCAGGGTCTTGGTGGTGCCATACACCTTCCACTTCTTAATAATCGTCTTGACTGTGCTCCAAGGGATATTCAAGGCCTTTGATATCTTTTTATACCCATCCCCTGATCTGTGCCTTTCACAACTTTGTCCTGGAGTTCTTTTGAAAGCGCCTTGGTGCTCATGGTGCACATTTGCTTTGAAATGCACTACCCAGCAGAGGAACTGCTGAATGTATCCAGAAATCATGTGAATCACTACAGTTTAACACAGGTGGAGGACACTTGCTGTGATTTTTTGAAGGCGATTGGTTACACCTGAGCTAATTTAGGATTGCTATTACAAGGAGGGTGGACACTTATCCAACCAAGCTATTTCAGTTAATATTTTTAATTAATTTTCTACAAATTTCTATAATATTGTGGTGTGTAGACTTCTATAGGCACTGTAGATGGACATGTGCCTGCGAACAAGAGAATGCCAGAACGTATGCAGGTAGTGATGAATTTTACTTTTGTTGACCCCTGAAACCATTGCCAACAACTCTGTACTCTGCTGCAGTAGCCAGATTGCAAACTGTCATACCCACTCTCTTCTGCAGTGTTGCAGGTGTACGGACTTGTATTACTAGGAGCTGCATATCTACCCTCACAAGTTCCACCACAAAATCAAACGTAGCTCTAGTGACCCGAAATGTTTCAATCCATTGTTTGTCCGAGAAAGACTGATGAAGCACAACCTCCTCCCAACAGACAGAGGGTCGATGTTGTTCCCACATTCGTCTTTCCTGTCCATTTACAGGATACAGAGGTCTGTATATAGGGATGAACTAATTGAGGGTGCCTGCAAAAAAACAAAAAATGCATTTTTGAAGTTTTCAGAAGTTTGTTTCTGATGCATTTTCTGTAACATTAATGCGATTTCTAAAGTAATTAGTATTATTTTGTTGTATATATATATATATATATATATATATATATATATATATATATATAACAATTAACAATAAATAATGTATTGGCATTTACTTGAACAACATAGCTTGAAAGTAAAAGTCCAGTACATAAATATCAAGTTATAGGTATATACTTCAAATGTAAAAGAGTAATGTTGAAACCGAAAATCACTTTCATATACAAATTGCATACACAAATGGTTTTGGATATTTCTTAGTTCATTTTATTGACACAGATTAGCACAAACCGGCATACCACTTCTTAGGAGGGTAGCATGAGCTACTATAGGAAATCTGGAAACGCTTGCTTTTTGGCTGGTGCTTGCAGTCTGCCACAGAACACTGCAGTACACGGCTTGCTAGCTTTAATTTGTATTAAAGTATGACTACTTACTGTAGAAATCACAATGATGCTTATGTAGGACCCTGGACAAGGGTAAAAGTTATTAACATAGATTTTATACACTCTATTTAAGACTTTCACGGTAATACTGTTGTAGCTGAATTTTGCCAGAATGTGTTGCCATGAGAGGCACTCAGATCGATGCGCCAACTATATATCTGGTTAACCCATTCATTAATGCCTACATTTTTATACAGTGTATCTGTTTGCATTTAGCGCGCAAATATCCTCCCTCCCCCCACCGTTGCTCTTGCCTAATATACAAAGAAAATATGTTTTGGGAAGATGTGGAAAGTGTGACATCAACAGAAGAGGAGGAGGAAGAGATTCGTACTGTACAGTCTGAACATACATTTCCATTTGAACTTCTTAAAAAGGGAATTTAGTGTCTAAAACGAACCTTTATCTTTAGTCATTTTAATTACTGTGTCTGTTTAAACATAGATAATCATAGTATGTGTTTATGCATTTTTGTACATATTTGTTTGAGTGTGTGGGGGGTGTGTACTTTTTTATATGCATTTTGTGTGTAAACTGTCAATAACATTACTTGACCACAGTTTTACAGACATTGATTATGCATCAAAAGATCTGAACGGTACATTGTGTAGCGCATATAGTGATAGGTTTCAGATAAATCTTCTAATTCAATACATAAGACATTTTACAATACTATAATTTATACTCACTGTATTTTGTACACAGAGTAAAAATGACTACATAGAAAATGTAGGTTGTTTTAAACAAAATGTATACAGTTTCGTAACTGCTGTACGGTTACTGACTCAGGTACAGTATATGATTGTACAGTTTGGCCTTCATTACCAAGATCGCTTGTAAGCTCGAAACTGATTGGCCAATTGCAATACATGGTGTCCATGGAAACATAAGCCTGTATTTATTTATTTTGGTATCTTCCAGTTCATTTAATTGATCTTCATCCAAATCAGCATGTCTACTTACTACTTTGTTTTTTTTGTGGGTAACTGGTCACAGTTTCATAGTTACAGCTGCACTTCTCTAACTGTAAAGGCAAGATGGCTACTGTCCGATACTGTAAATTCTGTGAGGCAACACAGTGATTTAGACTATGTGACAAGGCTCCAACCGTCTGTATCCATCCAATACATGGACAGCTGGAACCTTGCTTGACCAATCACATTGCTTGTTTCATGTTCCATTGCCAGCCCTGGATTGTAAAGCTATAATATATGTATTGTCGTCATCTTCGGCCTTTTTCAATCCACTGCTGGATGAAGGCCTCCCCAAGTTTCTTCCCAAAAGCCTGTCTGCTGCGTCCCATGTTACTCGGACGTGTTTCCTAATTTTCATCTTGCCATCTTCCTGGAGGTGGTCTTGGTCACTTTATGTCTGTTGGGGTCCAGTCTAGTATCTCCTTGTTCCAGCGATAGTCTGTTTTCCTTGGTACAGGTCCGGTTCAGTTTTTTCGCTCATATATAACATTGCATGCTTTTGTTTGCGCTGTTATCTATTCATCCCTTTTCTTGTCTCTTCTTGTTATTCCCAGCACGCATCTTTCCATACTGAGTCGTTTTGTAATTTTTGAGTCATTTTTACGTTGAGGGTCCAGGTTTCGCATCTGTAAGTTAGCACTGGCAGCATGCACTGGTCGTAGACTTTCCTCTTGAGGCATAAGGGTAGTTTACCTTTCAGAACCATGCTTAATCTTCCAAAGGCACTCCAGCCCATTTTTGCTGTTCTGTTGATTTGTCACATTTGGTTCTCTGTTGATGAAACTAACTGCCTTAAGTGTACGTAGTTACTGACTTCTTCAAGCTTGATCCCACTTACTTTAATTGCTTGTGGAGTGGTATATTTATAGAATATGACTCGAGTCTTCTTCAGGTTCATTTTCAAGCCCACTTTGATGCTAGCCTCTTGTAGTTCTTGTATTCTTGTTTGTAATTCTTTTGGGCACGTTGTAAATATGAGGATGTCATTAGCAAATCATAGGTGATTCAAGTAAGCTTCATTGATCTTCAGCCTCTTCTTTTCCCAATCCAGTGTTTTGAAAATGTCTTCTAGGGTGGCTGTGAATAACTTTGGAGAAATTGCATCTCCCTGACTAACTCTTTTTTTCAATCTTGATTTTGTCACTGTGTTTATGGAGTCTTACTGTGGATGTTGCATTCTTGTATATGGTGCTGAACAAGTCTCTGTACTTTCTCATTTCCTTGTTTTTTCAGAGAGCTTAATACAGATCTTGTGTAAACAGAGTCAAAGGCTTTTTCATAGTCTCCGAACCCCAAGTGGTAGTTCGTACTCGTTGCTGGTTTGAATCAATTGCTGTAGATGAGCATTGTGCTAAATCCACTCCTGAATCCTGCTTGCTCATTTGATTGTGCCGAGTCAAATTTATCTTTAAGTCTGTTGGTGAGTATCTTGGTAAAAAGTTTGTAGATTATAGGAAGTAAGTTAATGGGTCTGTAGTTGTTAAGGTCTTCTTTATATCTTTATGTTAAAGTATCACTGATGCGTTGTTCCAGTCGTTTGGCACTGTCTTTTGCTTAAAGATGTAAAAATACGCAACAGTATTTTTCTCAGTTCTTCACCTCCTTTCACGATGTCAATCGTTGTACCATCTTCTCCGGGTGCCTTTCCTGTCTTCATATGTTTGATAGCATGTTTCACTTCTGCTGGTAGAACATTTGGAACTTCTTCCTCAGGTTGCGTATTTTCTATCTCGTCATTGTCATCTGCTATGTTGCTGTTTTTGTCTTGATATAATTTTCTGTATCAATTCTGTCAGAATCAATCTGCGGTTCTTGATGACAGTCCCGTCCTCTAAAATCAGTTTTTCCCCTAGACGATTTGCTTTATTCAAGCTTCGGTTGTTCTCAATAGTCTTCTCTACCAACCTACAGTTGAACGACTGGATATCCTCAGTAAAGCGCTTTCTTACTGTCTTGCAGAACTCAGTGTATTCAATCTTTGACTTCAGAGCTCCAGTTTGTTTCATTTCTCTTCTTTTCTTTATGAGGTTTTTTGTCTCTTGCGTGATCTTCAGGTCGCATTTTGTATTCTGTGTTCCAGTAGTGCTTTTTGCTGTTTCTGTAATTATTTGCATCACTACCTCATTGATTTTGTTTACTTCGATTGCTTCATCTTTTTGCAGAGCTTGAAGAGCGCTGAATCTGTTCTTCCGTTCCAGTTGAAACACCAGACTTTGCTTCTGGAGCATTTCTACGTTGATTGTGTTGGATTTCATCATCACAAGTTTCACTCTCTCCAGTGCACTGTTTGTGTATTTTGCGTCTGATAAGTCTGTGGTCACTTCATGTTAAGATTTGTTTAGTACTGAGACATCTTGTACAGTGTGCTTCTTGTTGGTGACTATGTAGTCAATTTCATTCTTCACTCCGTTGGGTCCTCTCCATGTCCATTTCCTGATGGGTTTCTTCTGGAAGAAGGTGTTCATGATGAGTAAGTTGTTCTCTGCAAACTCGACTAGTCTGTCACCCCTCTTATTCCTGTCGCCATGTCCAGATTTGCCGACCGAATTCTCATCTTGCTGGGCCCTATTTTGGCATTGAAGTCACTGATGAATTTATAGTGGCTATTCCTATTTTCATGTAGTTCTTGTACTTCATAAAAATCTTTGACTTCATCCAAATAGCTTGTTGTTGGTACTTATACTTGGATGACCTGAGGTTCATACTTCCTTGAAACTTTCACTATCAGTCTTGCGGACCTCTTTGATGCGCTGTCAATCTCTACAACGTTGTTCTTGATTCTCTTGTGGACAATGAATCCAACGCTTCCTGTTCGTCCATCTGTAGTGCCTTGGTAGAAGAGAAGATGTCCTCTCTTGTTCTAGTAGTCCTTCGTCTTTTAGCTGTACTTATGTCCTACGATGTCCCACTTGATTCTGCCAAGTTCTTCTTCCAGCTCTTGAAATCTTGCTTCACCTGAAAGAGATCTGCAGTTGTAACTGGCCAGGGTCAGTGTGTTGTGGCAGCCTAAAATCGTAACCCAGTGATTCTTAGCACCCTCTGCCAAACCAGTTGCTGCCTTGGTTGGCGGCAGTCCAGCCTCCAGGGAATGAGGACCATGTTTTTGTCTGTGCTTTCATCATTGGAGGGTGGCCATAACTCGCCACGCTAGCCGGGTGGGTTGGCCGAGTATGCTACTCAACCTTTCACAGCATGGTTGAACCTGTCAGGGTCAGGGGGACCCCGTTGTACTTCATTTTGAGAGCCCGTTGTCACACTCCTGTGTTGTGTTTTTTCTTTGTTTAGTTTGAATCAAAATGTTTTTAAGCAGATAAAATGTAAGATTTTACTGCATAATATCAGTAGTCATGTTTTAAATATTATAGTCTTTTTTGAGCATGCGACCAGCCCCGTCTCTACAAATATCAACAGTTAAGTGAGGTATGCATGAATGGCTGGTTTATACTTGCCAAGAACTATTTTATGACTTTAGAGAGACATTCTTTAATAATGTGTTATTAAAATATTCTAAAAGCGTAATACAGTGCACACAGTTTCAAATGGAGAATTAATTAAAATGTTGCAGACAATTTTAGGCTATTGAAATCACTTATCTCCCACAAGAGGGCACTGTCTCCTGTACCCGACACTGGGATTGGCTCAGTCAGAATGAGAAGTTGACCTTTTCTGTAATTATCTTGAACTGCGTAATCGAGCAAATAAGTGCATGGGTTTATACTTGAGTAGAAATACTTTAGACTGTTAATCCTTTGGGTACATATCCCCCTGGACCTATATCCAGGTATAAGTGTCCGAGGGCTAAGATGTTTGTAAATCTGCATTAATGTAGACAAGCATGGTAAGATGTGACATTAACATTCATAAAATACCACATTAAAGCATTGGAATTGGATTGTTAATAGATTTTAACTGTTCATTCTCTTCAACTCTTTTTGAAAATAGTTCAGAGTACAAGCCCTTCCATTTAACTTGAGCTTTAATGTGCTATTATAAGCGCATGAGCCTATTTGCGTAATTATACAGTACGCTACAGTACACTTTAGAAGCAAGGTTGAGCTCTAGTTGGAAGTTGTGGAAAGGTTTCAGGGGGTTGTCAGACGACCACATCGCAAGCAGCTGTACAGACTAATAGAGCAATGAAGTTAATATAATTTTTAACATAAAGTAGGCATTGCATTCAAAAACTCTGATTTAATATGATAGTATGTCTTTTTGCATCATTATTCTGTTTCATAATTACACTAAAAACATAATTGATATAGCTTTATAATTAATGAATGGCTTTTATCAATAGGGGGTTGCCCAAAGTCTCTTTAAAGGGTTATATTACAAAAAAGATAAGGCTGGTTCGACAGACTGTGATTAGCACTAGTCTTGGATAATTTACTTAAGCTTACATGAGGTAGTCCAAGCTTTGTGCTAATCTGGGTCTGTGAAACCAGTTCATGGCTGTTTAGCAAAAGTGATTGTGCTGTGATCTCTGTAAGGAAATTAAAATCAAAACAATTTAAGAAATAAAAAGTTGTGGAAATCAGGGCTTAGGATAATTGTGGTAATTAATTCCAGTAATTACTGTTCTGCACTAATGGTTGCAAAATGCATGATTTATATTGTCTCTTATCATCAACAAAGGATCTCTTGCAGTTCAATTTATGCTCCCTCACTTTGTAAAAACAGTAATTTGGACAGTAATTATTTCATAACATACAGAAAAACAAAAAAGTCAATCCCCTTTATAAGGCAACACATTTTATATACATGTACTTTGTGGAATCATGCGGACATAGGTATGGTTTCCATGGAAACAAAAATAAGTCTCACCTTTTTCCTCGCGCTATTTTGATAGTACCTTTCGTGGCTTTGAAATGATCCTTCCAAATCCAAATGAATATTAAAATATGTGAGGTTATATTTAAATGTCTCTGTCTGCATACCAATTATTGTGCAGCTTTCTTAAACTGGATTTCCACTAAGCTTTTAGGCTGTGTTAAAGAAATGCAAGTGCAGCCTGCCTCACGTGGCTGCCAAAAAATAATAGAAAAAGCAAGGGAAACAAAACATGTATACTGTAGCTATTACTGTATATCACCTTACAGTAGGATAATACAACAAGAGATGGACTGAATGATAATACCTGAAAATAATCGTAAGATTTTTTTAATAAAGTAGCCTGCACAAATGTATTTTGAAAACCCTGATTTTGAAAAGAGCTTTTGAACCAGACTTAAAAGTTAAAAGTGTAAAAAGTTGTCGGGATGTTAACAATGAAAAGAAAAATAACAGGTACATTATTTAAAAAGTTGTAGCAACACATGGGGACATAGAGCGATATATTTTTCAGAACCCCGCTGCTTATTCTTTGTGTAGGGTGTCCATGTTATATGCTACTTCAAGCTAGTGTACATTAATTGCATCTTATTGCTAAGGGATAGAAACGACTAGGCTTAAAGCACTCTGCTCACAAAGGACTAGGTTATTTATTTATTGCCTTTTAGAAAACAACTAAACAATAAAGCTCTTTCTGTTAAAGTCAAATGGCATTAATTTGAAATGTTGAATAAATACTGTGTGCTTTTTTTTTTCAGATTTAAAGAAATTTGCTATGACTACTTCCAGCAGTCCTCAGTTATTAATAAAGAATTGCTTGATTATGGCCTTTAGTTATAGTGGAAAGTTGTGTGAGATTACACCACAAATGGGATCCTCGAGTCTCGTAAACGTAAGGTATGGCTTCTGGACATGTTTCCATGCAAAAAAACAAAAAAATCCTAGATTTTAAGTTGTACCATGTTTTGGTAGTGCCCTTCCTCTAGTGTGAGAAATGTGTGTGCTATGTCCCATTCTCACTACAATGGAGACAGAATTTGGAGTTTTAAACCGTATGGAAACATCACCATTGACAATTCAGGATATTAACTCATTTACAATTGTGCCTATTAGAAAAATAGTCAGAACAGTGTAGTAATGGTATATGTGGTTACACGCAGTTCTTCAGATAAGGTTTTGGGTCTAGGAGTAACTTGCCGTTTAATTTTAACACAGAGTAAAATATATTTTCACGGGGCAAAATGCAACATGAGTAATCTCCATAAGTACTGTACAGTCTTTAATGGTAATGGGGTAGGCATTAAAAAAGAACCTTCCATTTTAACTACAATGTTACTTTGAACTACTGCATACAAGGTATACTGTCTACAAGGTTCTTTATTGGCTTTGCACATTTTTTTGTGGTATTGCACTGACTCTGCTAATTAATTACATTACTTATATTTTAACATTAAATTCTTAAACTCGGTGAACATGTTAAAACTTCAATATAAAGCCATATGGCTAAATAAAATAAGGAAATGCATTGTTATAAAACAGTTTGTTTCATATTATAGGCACCTTTTATAGCAGTTGCCTCTTACGTTGGTTGCAGTTGGATTTGTAGCTGGACTGGGGTGTTTACACTTCAACCTGTGTAGCTTCGAAATGTTCTTCTTGCTCTGATTGGCTGTAAAGACAATAGTGCTAGTCAGAGATTGGATAATGTGTGTTGGGTTGGTTTGTGTTCTGTACAGTTTCCTAGTAAGTTATTAGTGGAGGTTTTAGGGGAGATGGGAGGGGAGGCACACAAGCTGTGCAGCAAAATTGCTATGCATAATTTTATGCATTAAATTTAAATTTAGTGCGTATTTTGTAGTTTTTTTTAATGTGCAAAAAAGTCAGATACGTAACTTATCTGGACGGCTAGTTACATGTGAATAAAGTTTTTTTTTTTTTTTTTCCTGAAATGTACATTAACATTGTATTGTTGAGAAAGATAAGTTAGTGTTTGTATCACAGTTAATAAACCGAATCATATATATTTACATTCAAATATTGGTTCCCATACAAGGGGCTGCAGCACATAGAAATATTCAAAATTGCTTACAAGTGTGCTTTATGTTTTGTTTTTTTGTTTTTTATATACATGGAAGTGGCACCTGCAGACTCGCCCTGTTTTATCTTTTAACTGTAATTTACTGTGCTGTGCTGTTTTTTTTTTTATTATTCTAAGGGAGTGGACATTTTCTAAATGAATTACCAAATTATTAGTTTCTGAACTTTTTAAATGTAAACAATAAAATAGGTCTTGAAGGCTAGTGTTTCTATATTACAGTTAATCTAATAAGCAGGATCAACTCTTCAAATCAATGGTAACAAAAACATATCCAGGACCACAGTCTAAATTACATTTTCTACTTGAATGAGTAGAGTGGCTCTTCATTATGCTAATTACTGATAATAGTCAAACAGTTTTGTTTTTCCACAGCTTCTTTCTTGTACTAATGCAGTTAGTCCTACTCCCCTGTAAAGCACTACTTGCTGCTATGTGTTTAATTATGTAAGCTCTTGAAAATATTTAAGAGGTTTTGTTCATCCCCCAGCCTCCTATGTCCAACTACCTACCTTGCTGCCAAACAACTGTAGATTTCTCGGATGCTAATTAGCAGCACCTAAATCATCATATTATGTTTTCTTTTTGTTTTTTTAAACCTGACTCCCCTGCCCATGTATTCTTATTTATCAAGTCTCCTTTCAGATTAAGGCTCCTGCATTGCAACTTGCTTTTCAGAAGCCAGTGTTTTAACTGGATCTCTCCTTTCATTTTAATATCCTTTCTTTACAGCACAGAGACACTCCAGAGAACAACCCAGACACCCCATTTGAATTTACACCTGAAAACCTAACGGTAAGTGTTCAACCTTTATATGACAAGGTTTGGTGACTTAAATCAACCACAGATTACTGTACATTTGACCAAAGCATCATTCTAAGCCAGATCAGTAATTTGTCCATTTATAGTATCTACAATGTTTCCAATGTGGATTACACTGAACCACTAAAAATAAATAATTGCTGAAAAGGGCAGGTGTGACAGGGTCTTCCTCGGGTCACACGTGTGGGTAGCCGCTGTTCAAGCATACAGAGAGACAGAGGTGGTGTTGAAATGCCGGCACAGACGCACAGGATTTATTAACAAAAACAGAAAACGAAAGTAAAATAAAGGCGGTCATGTGACGTTACCAGCGATGGTAATGCACAGAGGACTAATACAGCAAACTGTACAAAAAGTGCAAAATAAAACGCAATACCCCAAACTATAACTCAGAAGGTGCCGTGAAAACGGCAGGCCTTGCAGCAGCCCCGATCACAGCGATCGCCATGCTTTTATACTGACGCTCCGCTGAGACACGCCCACCTGCCTGCTGGAACAGCTGATTGCTTTCAGCTGCTGCTCCACGCAGACAGGTAATCATCCCTAGCAGAGTGCCACAACAGCTAAACAATTAAATCAATATTAACAATCAACACAAAAAACATACAATAAACTACATATTTCATTGTACAAGGCTTACGCTTTGCCACAGCAGGTTTAAATTGTAATGACTTGTGAATTGTCTTAAGCAGGGGGCCCATAGCTTCTCAGTTTACCAATGCCATGAAGTGTTATCGTGCGCAAAAAATAACCGTCTAAGGCATCTGCCTGCTGCAGTTCAATGCAATGAACACTTCTGAGGCTGAACTCGTGAGGTGGTTCAGAGATGGCACTGGACCGTCTTAATTGCCTGTGTAAAATGCTATGCCGGTACTGAAGCGCTATAGCGGGTGTGGATTGAAAGTCAACATCCCACATGACTGTATACCAAACGTAGTTGTTCAGCCAGGTACTGAAATGTTTCTCTTCCCATGTGGAAATATTTTTTCCTATCACTATGTGAAAATCTTGGGAGTGTTTGGTTCCAAAATACATCATCATGTTGGTGTTCCATTACCCAAGTGGAGCGTTCGCACAAGCATCCTTTTGTTTGGTTTTCATGGCAACAGAAACAATCTCTTGACTGACAGGTTTGGAAGGTGTACTCGAATGATCCCTTTGGCTGTGTGAAAGGGTTATGTCGGTATTATAATGGGATAATACCAACATATTATAAATTTAAGCCGCAGAATTTTGAACCTACTGCAATTTGTTGAGAATGATATTCAAGACACTAGTGGGTAGGGTATTACAATAATCAATCCTAGAGAAAACAAATGCATGAACCCATTTTTCAGCCACAGATACAGAGAACATAGGTCAAAGCCTAGCTATGTTTCTGAGGTGAAGAAATGAAGTCTTGACACATGCGGTTCAAAGGTTAACCCAGGATCAAAAATCACACCCAAATTTGTCATCTTAGATCTGAACTCAAGCATGGTATCATCAACTGACAAATTTATGGCATTGGTTTTATGTAGTTGATGGGAAGTACCTAACCGCATTCCTAGTCCTTCAGTCCTATTACAGTTCAGGTGTAAAAAATTTGCGACATCCAACTTTTTATATCAGATACATTCAGTAAGAACAGAAGCAGAAATGGTAGGAACACTGCTGTGGTTTTCGGAATGATGTTATAGGTAAGTGTGACCAGTCAGATAGTAAAGCAAGGGTGTCACACTCCAATCTCCAAGGGCTGCAGGGTCTTCCGGTTTTCATTCCAACTTAAGCTCTCAATTAACACAGCTGATCTAATTATTTGTTGAATATTACATGTTTAATATTTTTCAAGGTGTTTTACAGCTGATGCTTTTAAAATGCTCTTAAAGATATATTTCCTATGAAACATTTTGAGGCCTGGAGAGAAATGTCAGTTAATCAAATAATTAGACCAATTAAGTAATTGAGAGCTCAGGTGGAACAAAAGCTAGAAGACACTGTGGTTTTGCACCCCTGGTGTAAAGGGATTGTTTATGTAAATAATGCATGTTTCATAATTCCAAGTCCTAGTAAATATTTAAGATTTTCCAAAGGGTTTACACTTTACTGCTCTTGTCCGCAGGCAGCTTGATGTCAAACCGTTCTCTCTTGCTTTTATACTGTCTTCCTGACCTGTGAAAAGATAAAAATAAGTTATTTTCAAGCTGCTGTTAAAATATTCAACACTGTGTCAGATAGGTTTCAAAATTCTGTGTGGTCTTATTAACTTTTGCCACAGTACAAGCCATATTTTCTCAAATGCATTGATGAAATGTAGTAATTTCTGTTTGAGTGTATTAAAACACTACTGAAGACATGGGATATAACTAGAGCTCAGTAAGTTTCTTATTTTTTATAATTTTTTGCTTTTATTGCAGATACACATTACTAAAACAAACAAATGTTTATCAATAATAGTATAGTATACATAATGATTTAACTACATACATGTTTTATATTAAACAGCATCTGCTTTTTTTAACATTTTGACATAAACAGCCCTTGCACAGAAAAATAACGTACAGTCCCCCACTGTAATTAACTGCCTATTTACAATAAATGCCCAGGGCCCTCTATAAATATACTATAAGATAAAATATATATATATATATATATATATATATATATATATATATATATATATATATATATATAGATATATATATATATATAGATATATATATATATAGATATATAAGATAGATAGATAGATAGATATATAGATATATATAGATAGATAGATATAAAATATACTGCCCTACTATTGTGGGGCTGTCATAATAATTGCATGTACAGCAGTCTACCCATTAAAAAACCCAATAGGAATTGTATTTCAATCCCATTGCACTGAAGCAGGGCTCCGGTATACAAGCCTGGGGTTTCTCAGTATTTAAAACACAAAGCAAAGTAGATTCATTCATTCAAAACTAAAACAACATTTGCTCCAGTGCAAAGTTTTAAAAAAATAGCATACTAATACAAAATACAAGCAAATAGCTAATGCTTAACGACGGTATCTTCCCAAATGACTCGCTCCAAATTACACATCTGCACAAGTGCTAGTCAGAGCTTCCGTTTCCCCTCAGACCGTGTCTATGGTAACAGCAGAGCCTTGACAACTATGATTGCAAGTATTTATTTAAAGTATTTTTGTATAAACCTGACAGTTCTAAAAATGTCATTGTCTGTTTGCTTTATAATGATTTTTTGTTTTATTTCATTTTTGTGAAAAACACAGGGCTCTAGCTATAACTATTTAGAGAGAGGTTATTTGAGAACTGTTTAATATTTTTCTTCAGTGTAAAAATCCAATACATTTATTTTCTCATCCTTAAAGAGAATAGAAGCCATCATGTCTAATTATCCAGAGGGACACAAGGCAGGGGCTACAATCCCAGTGCTAGACCTGGCCCAGAGGCAAAATAATGGATGGCTGCCAATCTCTGCAATGAACAAGGTACATTTTGTAATTTCCAGGAACATATTATTGGCTTTATTCTCACCCTGTTGTAATTGATACAAAAATGTGGAGACTACGCTGCATGTCAAATATTAACCTTTAACCTTCTTTGTTTAAAGAGCCCGTATTAAGCCCATAATGCCTGTATGATGTATTGAACCTTGCTCTGCTGTTTCCTACCTTCCTGGATTCCTTGAAATCACTTATTTCGCCATTATGAGCTACGGGCAACTCTGGTCTATCCCATAGCTTTTACAGTTTGTAGCAGTACACAATTAAATACCAAGACTACTCTGCTTGTCAGCTGAAGTCGGAACCTGTGTTTGCAAGTGATCTTGTGCCCTGTTCATAACCAGAAGCCTAGTCATTCAGTACTGTCATTCTAGCATTTTAGGCTATTCATCATAAAACGTTTTTTGTTACTGTAAAGTTACTATAATGTTACTGTAATAATAGAAAAAAAAAACATGCCTTGTTCTCCTCCACTGAAAATGTAGCAGTATTTGAATTTATTTATTTATATAAATTGAAAATACATGAAGGATTTGCTCAGGTAACCCAAAAGGAAGCGAGTCTCTGAAATGGGAAAAGGAGAGAACAGCATGAAAGCTTTGTTCAAACAACATAAAATTGTTTAGAATTGGAAAAGAATGCTTGCACAAGACTATGAAGGTTAAACTATTAACTGGATCTTTTATGAATATATAAAACATATGATAAATTCATTGGTAAAACTAGAAGAAACTGGTGCGCAGTTAAGAATTAAACGAATAAGTGTGTTTCTTCCAAGCAAACTGACAGGTATTTGGTTAGTATTTTCAACTCTTTTCATTAAAAAGTTAAATAATTTTCCCTTAAAAAAAAAAAAAAAAAAAAAAAAAAAAAAAAAAAAAAGCAACAACATTCTGCTGTAAACTCCATCTTATGTAGCTGAATTTTATTTTGGATCATTTCTTCCATGTTGAAGACATTGTTTTTAAATTCTTACTAAGGACCAAAACTCGTTAAATCGAGGTTTATTGGGTTTTAGTGGAAATGTTTTATGGTTGTGACATATTGTTTGTGTTTGTTTTGGAAGAATGTTGCAGTGCTTTTAGTTTAATGCTCATCTGATTTTGGTGTTCTCTGCACAGTTTCTGGGGTGCAGCCTTTTTTGAGCAGATGCACATAGTTCAATTTTTTTTTATTTTATTTTACCAGAAGCCAGTCACCAATAGCGAACCCCCTCCAAAAAAAAAAATAAAAGTTTTGTTTTGTTAGAATTAAGGTAAACAGTAATATGTTTGCCGATAATGATTCTACAGCATATACTCCTAAACTAAATGATATACAGCATGTATAGTAATGTTAGAACTATTGTTCATGCAGTAGAAACATGTGTAGCACAGCCATTGCACTTTCCAGTACAGGTTATTGCAGATGACAGCATAGCATTCAAAATGCATCCCTGTTTGGGTCCTGTAGAATTGATAATCCTGTTTTTCACATGCTTTACAAAGTAGTAATTTACTACTTGCATGCTGAATGACTCCCTGTAGTGCGTCATTTCTGCGTTGTTGACGTGTCACCAGAAGTCCTATTTCAAGATCAGAATATTTATGTGAATTAAGTTGAAAACAAATCTGGTTCAGTTCTTGCAGAGCAGTATTCTAGCAGACCAGGTTGGTTATGTCACAGTGCTGGTGAAGCAACTACCTGTATAGGTCTGTGCAGTTGAGCACAGGATACATTATGTCTAGGGCCTTGAGAAATTCAAAGACTAACCTGCAATACAGAATAATTAAGTAATTAAAATTGGCTAATTAAAAAATAAGCATGACCTAATAATTAGGGACAGTTATGACCATTATGCCATTGTTTAGCACAGACTACTATCTTAATACAGTATAATCGTAAATCTCGAAAAAACTACTCACTTCTAAATCTTTTGTAGTCATTTTTGTATTGCTTTAATATAAATACATGTTAATTTGGATTCATATGTTGTTTTTTTCTGACTTTATGTGAACAAAAAGACACACATTTGCCTGTTTTCCCATTGGAAATAGTGATATTTTGAAATATCACTGTCCTGGTCATAAAAGCAAAGTTTGTGGGGAATAATAGCCATTTTCTATACTTTTGAGACATAAGCAATTAGGAAATAACACTTACTACCCAGGAACAAAAAAAAATAAAAAATTTGTTACACAGTGTTATTATTTATTAGCGTCCTTCTCGTGCTTCAGTTTATTAAAACATATGTGTTTTTCCACTTAGACAGACATCATAGCGCATTCATAAATTGTGCCAATGCTCCTAACCCCGAGAAAAACTGTTTCCATTTTTTTTCCTGCATTTTTAGCCTGCAGCCCTTTAAATAATAATAATAATAAATAATAATAATAATAATAATAATAATAATAATAATAATAATAATGTCTTGAAAAGGTTTTCAAAAGTTTTGACAAAAAAAAGCAGATTCTTTTTAAAACAAGTATCATTCTTTTATGTTGAGTTTTTTCTTGAGGAACACTAAGTCAACATCAATAACGTGCCTCCACGCAGCTTCTGTTTCGCTCAGCTGCTGACAGGCCTGACAAAAACACCATGAACGCAGTGAATGGTAGGTGAGGCTGCTAGAGTACATGACAATAAATAATATTCTTTAATTATCAATGTAGACATGATTTAGTGCATGCTCATGTTTGTTAACAGTTCAGATTTTACTTGCAAAAAAAATAAAAAAAAATAATCTATCAATTGTATTCTCAAGAAAAATCAGTGTGAATATGAATCGGCTACAGCTAACAAATAAAGTACACCAAAGTGTGCAATACAAAGCCTGTAATTGTATATCGGGCTTCTGGTGACATAGATACTCCACCTTCCGTCTCGTCATTTATTAATTTATTGTAATTGGTGTTGTTTTTTTTTTAACTGTCACGTTGTCACGTGTAACATTTAAAAAAAAAAAAAAAATGTTTATTAGTTGTAGTGATTGTGAGCGTGAAATGATTAGAAATTGGAACCAGCATAAAGTATTTGTGAGCTATTGAAAGTCTATTTCAAAGAGGCGTATGTGAGTCTACACTATTACTGTGTGGGTGATTAACAGATGGACACGGGAGCCTGTTCTCTTTGAGAACGTGACACAGACGCACAGTATTTATTTAAACACAAGGGGGGTAAGTGTTCTTGAGTGGTACAGGTCTGTTTAAGCACCCACTGGTGCTGCAAAATAATAATACAAACAAAAGAAAAAGTAAATACTATTAGCAAAACTACAGACAAAAGTGCTGCTCTTTGTAGCGCCTCACAGAAAGGACGCTGTCCTTTCCCCTCACTATCACTAGTGTGATTGCCCAGCTCCCCAACGCTAACTAAACTCTGTCCCAGTGTGGGTACATCTCCCACTTACTGTGGTTGCCTTATTCCACCGTTACTTTTGTTTGGGGCTCCTGGCTTTTTGTATTATATCCTGAAAGGGGGTAGCAAAGGAATAGAAGAGCATCATTTTTATAGGATTGACTGTCCCAGCGCCTCGCTCAACCTCCTTGTGTCATCACCATGATTGACAGGTGGGTCAATTTTATAGCTTTTGTTGTTGTCATGGACTATTTGGTTGTCACTGTAGTTGCTGTTCTGTCTCGATGGCAGTGCGCTGTTTTTTTAGAAAGGTAAACAGTGATGCAAGGGATGTTGGTGTGGTTCAGTTGTGTGTACCATGTAAAAAAATTTCTGGGGCGCTCCTGCCAGTAGCCATGTTTAATAAACTGCTAATCTGAGTTTATAGTAAAGCAATGCCCAATTCACTAAAGCCATGTTCACACTTTCATTTTTATATCGGTACCATTGCGGAACAGTATCGCAACTCTGTCCATACTGGAGTTGTTACTGGCATCATACCGCTCAGTGCTCGAATTATGGGACAAAAAGTAGGGAGGCCCTAAAATGTGAGCCTGAAGTAACTGTCAGCACAGCCAATCAATGTTTTCCTCACATTACAAACATTTACATTTACAAACTGAAATATGTAAATCACAATATTCCATGACACACAAGACTATACATTTTTTAAAAATCAACGTTATGTTTAATTTACCGGTGTTTATGCTAGCACCCCCGCCCCCCGCCCCGATATAAAGAGTCAACACATAGGTAATGTAAAAATAAGTTTATCAATTATAAACTGGCTTAAACATGGACAGGTATATTTTAACTGTGTCCGTCTTTTACTGGTTTGGAAAGCGAGTTCGGACAGAACGTGGTGTCATGCCGATATATTTTAAATCAAAACACATTTTACCAGTATTGTTCTGTTACAAGTGTGAACAGGGTATAAATGGGATGATGATTTAATTATGGCACCTTAATGTTGAGTCTAAACTGACACCATGTGACTAGAAGACTAAAGCAGGTAAGCAGACGAGGTGTAAAAACAGACCCAACTCGGTCATAAGAAATACTAACTGCTTACCTGTTTTTTAAAAAAGTCGCTGCATGAATAGTGGTTATTTAGTAGTATCTTTATCTGTTTGTTTCTTTAGGTAGCTGAGGTACTGGATATGCCACCCATGAGGGTATACGAAGTAGCCACATTTTACACAATGTTTAATCGCCACCCAGTGGGCAAGTACCACATTCAGGTGTGCACAACCACACCATGCATGCTTTGCAACTCTGATAGCATCCTGGAAGCCATCAAGAACAAACTGGGTAAGAAAGGAATGTTTTTCAGTCATCATTAAGGAAATGATTATAAAAACACATTTGATTATGCACTTCCCTTACTTTTGTCAAATGCATTGCCGTCCACTGAAAATACAAATTTGTGAATATCTGTAAATTGTTTGGTTGTGTGTGCATGCAGCATTTACGTGCAACTAAATTAGTCAGCAAAATTAGATTTGTAGCTGAGCGAGCAAGCATGCAAATGAACTCCGATCGTATGTTACTGTAAACTCCCAGTTGTGCTCTTCATATACATATAGCACTTGCTAATTTAATTTTGAAAGAAAAAAGTGGTCTCGCATCTTCAAAAAATATCACTTACAATGCAGTGTATCCTAATCTGTTGAGGGGTTCCGGAGTGGCGCATCCAGTAGATGTGCTCCGCGTGGAGTGCAGGATGCGCTGTATAGCCTGAAGATCGCAGGTTTGAATCCAGGCACTATCTCTATCCAGTGTTAGATTTTGTCCGAAGTGTAAGGCAGATCACTGGCTATCCACAAATAAGATTAATTGTTCACAATACAAAACAATAATAGTAAAAAAAAAAAAAAAAAAAAAAAGATATGTACAGTAGTATACTACCAGATATGTAGCGCTTAAAGTTGGTTTCTGAAGAACAAGAGTGCAAATCAGTTTGCTGATCTCAAGGTGACAGTTTTAACTAGGGATGCAGAAATTATGATTTTTCCGTTATTAAAAATAGTTGTAAACCATCACTCGAAATTATAATTTGATACCTGACAGTTTATTTAAGCACTTAAACTAAACACATCACAGACTGTAATTATTGTATGTGTTTTGAAAGATTATATATTCTGCCAGAAGTGAATTTAGCAAAACACTGGTAAATCAATAGCATGTGACATTTTTACTGAACTTACAAATGTAGACATTCATTAAATAGTGGTAGAGGTTGCGCCACACTAAAATCTGTTTTATAAATCTTCCTTTTCAGGCTTGAAATTTTTACAAATTATATTCCATTTCTATTTAACATTTCAAACTTGAAATAGTGTACAAATACAAGCATTGAAAAACCATTTTTATTTAGAAATATTTTAGTACAAACTACAATAAGACTACAAAGAAACAGTAAATAATAATGTGCATCAAACAAACATACTCGTGTCAGACACATAGCACACATAACGGGTGACTGAACCTGCAATTTGATTGGAATACACAAGAGGTGCGCTGCTATGTTCGCTGGTTCCCAGTATCTCTATGATCTTTAGTTACTGTACCACTGCACAGATGCCGGCACACACCAATACAGGAAATGCCAGCTTTCAAACAGAATATTTGAGTTTTATTATACACAGTGTTTGTAAAATATTTATAAAGCACAGTACATTTGAAAGCACATTTTTCACTGGACCAGGCACACGGACAAGCCTTAAACTCGGAACCCTGTGAACTATATCTACTGTAAGTGTACGATACAGACCAACAGCACAGATTTCTCTCCAGCTTTTGAGACTCAATAGCTTATGGTGAAGAATGCTGTAACTAAGTTTTATTACAATAAAATGGATAAGTGGTTCTGTAGATGTGTACTTACATATTTACGGGCATCTCCAAGAATATTAAATACATGTGTTTCCTGTGTTCAATTGTAAATCTCTACAATACACTTTTTTTTTTTTTTGTACTGATAGGTATTAAAGTTGGAGAAACAACACCTGACAAACTGTTCACCTTGGTCGAAGTGGAATGCTTAGGTGCCTGTGTAAATGCTCCTATGGTTCAAATCAATGACAACTATTATGTAAGTTCTGAATTTCAAAGTCAAAACTGTGTACAGTCTTTAAATGCCTTTTGAGTATCCCACGCATCTGAGTCACAGGACTTCACCACTAGGTATTATCTTGGGGGCTGGCAAGCGTGCTATATGAAGCGATACTGGAAAATGTGAGTGAAAGTCTGACTTCCTAGTGCACTCTTTAAAATGGCTTTGATGAAGTATGTTTTAGTAGGATATTCACAGGTGTTTTGGGGTGCATAGTAAGAGAAAAAGGGTATGCCAGCTGTTTGAATAGTTTCATTTAAAGTATTGAAAGAATGAGATTATATTGCACTAAAGTTTCATTAATGTAAAACTAACTGTAAAATAATGTTTTTCTCCCCTCCCTAGGAGGATCTTAAACCTCAGGACATTGAACAAATTCTTGATGATCTGAAGGCAGGAAAAGTACCATTACCTGGTCCAAGGTAAGGATCCTAAGTAATTTAAAGTTGTTTTTTAGGAGATGTTAAATGTAGCAACAGTACACGTCCTGATAATACACATTGCACAACGTTACCACAAACTGAGAATGCCAGTCACTTGTGGTTTGACAAATGGTTTCCATTCAATATGGAAGAGCTCAATCCTACAGGTTTTTCTTGATACTGACACCTGATAAAGCAACTGTATATCAAAGGAGATTATTTGTATTTATTGTTACATGTGCCTATGTGTTACTACAACTGTTTACGTAAGGTGTTTATTGTTTTAAATGTATTTTATATTTTGACCACTTTTTTAAACTTTTAAAATTGCATTCCCTGCCTCAAGATGGCTTCACATGTACCTACATGGACCTCTCAGAACTACATTTCCCATCATCTTCCTGCTCACTGGTAAATCCATCTGTTACATATGTGAGCAGGAGGATAATGGGAACTGTAGTTTTGAGAGGTCCATGCAGGTACATGTAAAGCCATCTTGAGGCAGGGAATGCAATTTAAAAGTTTAACCCTTTGCGGTCCATTTATTCAACGCCTGTCAGGCGCGTTAGGTCCAACATTTTCACGCATGCTGTTTTAAAAGTCATTTTATTCACAGTAAAACAGGTTTAACCCTTTGTAGTCCATTTATTTAGCGCTTCTCAGACGCGTCATGTCCAATTTATTTTCACACGCACTGTTTTCAAATATTTTTTCTTTGAGTAAAACAGGTTTAAAAGGCCCTACATAGCAAAAGGACACTCAATACTGTCTCTCCAGCCAAGCCCCACCCATTGTTCGCAGTATTTTCACACACCTCTTTATAGAGGTACATACTGATAAATCCTCTCGATCACTTGTTTTTTCACCAGACTGCTCAATAATGCAATCCAAGTCATTATTTTATTACTATAACATCTCAAAAAGCTCTGCAAATGTCCGTGATATTCTTTGAGCGCTGGATGCAGAAGCAGATACCGCCATTGTTATGTCTGTGTTATCTCTGTAGTGCATGGGGCTATGAGACATACCTCTTTTTTCGGCTCCTATCTGTCTCAGTCGGCCAGTGAAAGGTTTTCTCGACATTTTCCGGAGAAAAAACGACTAGAGACCTCTGTGTTATGTCTTTTTGATGATGTCAGACAGGGTTTGACATTGGACTGGAAAAGGAAAATTGTAATATCGGACCTGGTTGGACATAGGACCACAAAGGGTTAAAAGGTATTAAATATCAACAGGACACTCAGTACTGCATCTCCAGCCAAGTCCCACCCCATCTTCACTATATTTATCACATACCTCTTCATAGTAGTGCATAGTGATAAATCATCTCCTGATCACTCCTTTTATCACCAAACTCCTCAATAATGCTATCCAAGTCATTATTTCATTGCTATAACATCTCAAAAAACTTGGCAAATGCCCTTGATATTCTTTGAGTGCTGGATGCAGAAGCAGCTATCTTGTTTGTTTATGTCTGTGGTGAAGGGATTATGTATATTGCTCAGATCTGGCTCCTTTTTTCCGGCTTTTATCAGTCTCACTCGGCCACTCAAACATTTTCTCAGCTTTTTCTGGAGAAAAAACAACTAGAGACCTGTGCTTGACGTCTTTTTGATGATGTCAGACTGCAAAGGGTTAAAAAAAAAAGCGGTCAAAATGTAAAAAAAGAAAAAAAATGTAAAAAATACATACACCTTACGTAAACAGTTGTAGCAACACATGGGCACATGTAACACATTAAAATAAAAAGGGTCCTTATGTACCCTTTAAGTCTATATTGCTCTGACCTATGCAGTTTTATTTTTTAAAGTAATATTGTAACAAACTACAGTAGGGTACAGAAATTCAGACCATTGCCACTTTCTTTTTTTTTTTCTGCAATATAGTAAAAGCATGCCGGGTTATTGTAGTATCCAAGTTCATTTTGGAGATTTAGCCTACATGAAGCATGCTAAAATTGACCCTTAATTTTTCAGGAATGGCCGTTTCTCCTGTGAACCAGCTGGCGGGCTGACTTCCCTGACAGAACCACCCACTGGGCCTGGCTTTGGCGTGCGACCAGACCTTTAACTGTTTTAAAGATCTATTTGAGATGAATAATACACCTTTTAAATGTGGGCCTGAACATTAATGGTGTATCACATGTTAATGAAAGACTACAGTGCAAACATGCTGTCTGTGTATATATTAAACACTTTCCCCCTATAATTATGTATTTTCTAATTAAGCGTTAACGACCAATGTGGAGGCCCTTAAAGCACACAGTGCTAACAAAATAATTCCAGTAAAGTTATCCCAATGTAAAACCAGATCTCACTTTCAATGTCACCACACTGTGCATTTTTTTTTAAATGTTATACTGTAGTAATTGAGGAACAAAAAAAAAAAAGTGCAATGTCCTTGCAGTTATAGTTCTTGTAAAAATGGGGGACAGGGGACTATTTATACAAATTATGCTAATTAGTACTACTGAAGATTCAAACTTTTGTTTGTAATGTGTTCCGAACCTTTAAAGGTCAAAATATACCCCTTGTTACAGCCCTTTAACTTTTCTCGACGAATTGTGTTTCTGCACGTTTCAATATGCATAATAATGAGCCGATCGATTTGATAGCTTAGAAAAACATTCACAATTGTAAATAAAAAAAAAAATTACAGTCTGTATCTAGGGCAATGTAAGACTTGCATAGTGATGGCAGTATATGTTAAGTAAGATTTAATGCTGTTATTTTGTTAGCTCTATGTTTCTAATCTTTTGTATAGGTTGTATCATTTTTTTCCCCAAATACACATTTAGAAATCCCAGTTTATATTTTCTAGTTTTATCGTTTGTCTTTGAACCCGATACAGCTTGGTACTGTAGACTTCCCACATGAGAGATCTAAAATGATCAGTGGTCTCAGGCGATGAGATGATAGAGCTGGACTGGTTCTAGATATTCTGGGTGGTAAAATGAAACTTTAACAAAGCCCAAGCTTATATATTTAAAAAATAAATAAATAAATAAATAATAATGTGTTTTTAGATAGCTAGATGGATGCAACGATTTTCCAAAATACAAAATAAATGTCTAGCATGCGTGGGACAAACAGTAGCGGCTTTTCACATGGCATTTATTTAACACACAGATTCCTTGCTGGGTTTGCGTGTTTTGATTGATTTTGATATTTGAATCCCCTAATCTGCTATACCCTAAAAGTCCATTGCTGGACAGAAACACCCCTCAATTCATTCTTGACATGCTTGCGTGACTATGACGGAAGCATATGCACCTAATCACCTAATTTGTGAGAAAGTTGATTGGACACTGGATATGGAGTGACTGCAGCTGTTGAATTGCAAGCTTGAATAAAAGCAATAAAGAACAACAACACCTGTGCAAGACCAACAAATCATTTTGCAGCATCTTCAATTGTCAATCAGCACAATCAAAAGTCACTGCACCTGCTCTAAAACAGAGTTTGTAATTTTTCGATCATATCTACTCTCTGTGTGTGTGTGTGTGTGTGTGTGTGTGTGTGTGTATATATATATATATATATATATATATATATATATATATATATATATATATATATAATGTGTGTGCATACGTGCTACGTTTCTTTTGATGCTCAAATATAAGTGGTGAGTTTATTTATATATATATATATATATATATATATATATATATATATATATATATATATATATATATATTACACACACACACACACACACACAGAGTATGCATAAAATTGCTATATAGAGGCACAGCTACAGTAGGCTATCTAGAACAGTAATGCACACTTCAGGATCTTATGACCTTGAACAAAATAGTTTGACAGATGTGGCCTTTACCTCCAATATAATTTAAATGTGATCAAGACAGCTGTTAAATTATGTTTTTCAGAAGTAACTAATAGTATAATAAACGTGTAATTTAACGTGCAAATACTGCGAACCACGCTATACTTATCTATATTTTATCCAGTGTAAGTGATTGACCAATGGTACTCTTGCATGTACTTCAAATTATAGGCGATATTTTAATTAAGTTATAAAACAGATCCACTACTATAGCAATGCAACTTGTACCACTTTATATTACCATGAAAAGTAACTTTACCAAAATACGAGCCAAAAACGTAGTACAAACAATAATACAGAGTACGACTTTTACGCTTCCTCGTTATAACTGCTAGACTACTGTAAACAAGCACTCGGCGTTAAATGCTGTCGACTCCATTCATTCCCTCCAAGTTCAACTACTATGTCTGATCTCCCCTCCCCCGCACTGCCCTTCTGTGTATGACTCACGCCAGCTCTGCAACAAAACATTCACTTGCACGCAGGCGCACAGTGTACTTTACAGAAATCTCACTGCGCCATAATCCCCGTAGAACTGAAATATACAGCAAAAATAAAAAATAACAATAATAATAACTAAGACTCAGCTTAAAAAGATTCCTGGATAACCGCAAGATAATGTTAAGAGCAAATCATTCAAACTAGCATGTCCAATATACCGCCTTTTCAGTCCGGGTCGCCCACGACTCTCCACAATGTGCTTGTTTTCCCCTCCAACACGTTCGAGAATATTCCAGTCGCTGCAGAGGGGGAAAGCAGAAACGATGACGTCAAGAAGCGAGCGTCATTCATCCTCCCTTCGCACCCCAGGCAAACATCTTAAAAACGAAACCTTTGCTATTCTTTAACCTAATTCGACAACTGAAATTTCAACCTAGTTCTATTCCAATGCCGTTCTAAAACCACAATTTCCTAACGCAACAACTTGCTTCCTTTTTTTAAAAGTGACAGAATTAAGGGAGCATACATTTTGTGGCGGTAGCCAATTTTTTTTTTTTTGTTATCTTTTAGGACCTTCGTGGTAGTTGAAACACATGACAACGTTTGAGCCAATAGATGAGGTGGTTGGATATTCGCTTGTTTTTTTCGTTAGAGACGACACAAGGGGAATGTTTTCAAAACCATCTAAGCAGGAAGGAAACGACATACTGCTCATGAGTTCGTTTTAATATTAATTATTGATATTTATTGTTGCCACTAAAGCACTCAGGTGTATGATCGCACATACAGTAAATGAATACGCGGGATCCGAATCATTCACACAGGTAAGTGAAAATTAAGATTAATACACCTCTTCATGTACAAAATATAGCTGTAGTGGGGGAATAACTGAATAATCTGCAGTGTGGCTTTTTAAAAATGTGTGTACCTCTTTATTTTGCAGTGTGCAGAGTACTGAAAATGTATTCGTAGGTTATAATGTGTTTGTGAAGAAAATGTACGAAACGTAGTTAAGATTGTAAAAAAAATAAATAATCCCTTAGATTGTGATGCAGTGCGAGTCCAGTAACAGAGCAGGCTATGTTAAGTCTTGGGGTGCCAGGCTGCGGTTGAGTGTCAGCGCATAATAATAAGTACGCTTGAAGCACAAAGCCAGGGTTTTCTACTCATTTGACTCTATTGACATTGTGTTAGCCGACCCAAGTCCTGGATACCTGGCATATCCAAACTCAAGATAAAATATTGTTATACTGAAATGGTTGTTTCCCGCACTGTTGTTTGCACGGTCACGGTGTTTTATTGTACTGAGCGAAGACTGGGTAAAATTAGGAGGTGTGTACTACTACTGCACATTTTAAAATGTAGTACCGCACAGTTGGGGTTTTTTTTTTCTCCATTGGGGAAAGTACAGTGAAATAAAAATAAACAGAAAGCAAAAATCTGGTTGTAAAATTGAGGAATTTCAAAGTATTGCTCTCTCGTTGTGTGTGTGTGTGTGTGTGTGTGTGTGTGTATATATATATATATATATATATATATATATATATAATATATATATATATATATATATATATATATATATATATGTATATATATATATATATATATATATATATATATATATATATATATATATATATATATATATATATATATATAATTTGTGTGTGTATATGTAGATCTGTCTATCTATCTATCTATCTATCTATCTATCTATCTATCTATCTATCTATTTATAGATGGGTAGGTTAGTATGTACAGCACACAAACCGTGAAAGCTTTGTCTAGTGACCGCGTTAGTGATGCCAGTGAACAGATTGAGGCGCATATAGAGTATTAATTATATTGTTTACTCAGTTGTCAAATGAAAACAACTTGAAAGAATGCTAGTAGACGAGATATATATATATATATATATGTATATGTATATGTATATATAATGATAATGTGCACCAAATATTTAAACTATTATGTTCTGTATATTTGAGTCAGCAGCGTATAGTTTGTTTCCATTTCAGAAAGTACAAAAAAAATGTCGTCCACAGGTTTTTCAGTTAAGTTTTTTTATATTATTTTGTAGCTACATTATAAAATATCAGTTTAGTGGTTCCTAAACCAGTGGAGCTAAATGTCCTGTTGCAAACTTGGTTTAATTTGCCTCAGCAGCTTCAGAAGGGTTCTTCATTTTGGCCAATGCACCTCTGTTAACAACTAAATTACACATTGAGCACTAAGTGTTGGTAATATATGCAATCAGGACAATCGATTGCCCTTATTTATGTTCTGTTTCATTCTTTAATATAAACACTGCTGCTGGGTGAATTTCTCTTGATTTTGATCGTTAGTAAGCTGGCATTGGTGGCTTTGCACCAGAGAATACTAAAATGAATTGCAAGGTAAAAAAAAAAAAAAACAATGGGAAACTGTTGTTGAGAAGTTATCTGTGTAAGTTTGTAAAAAATGTCTTTGATTTAAAAAATGCTCTTATTTGTAATTATTTCAGGTCACAGTTAAAGGGGAACAATCTAAATGCATTTTGGTTACCTCTATCTTATCTAACTTGCTGTGCTCCTACCATTTTGCAAATGCTTCCGTTGCTCAAGAGTAAACACCAGCATTATATTTTTTAAGCATAATAACGTTTATCCACTGTGAGTAAAAAAATAAAATTAAAGCATAAAATGTGTTGGTGTTAGTGATATTAATAAATATTGTGTGGGATTTCTAGTAATTTGAATATGTGGTCTAGGACAGGTGTGGGTGATCAGTTGGTTTTCGTATTTTATGTGGTGGTGGGAAAGGCCAGTCAGAATTTGACTTGTACTTGGTCTTTATTGCTGCATATAGTGATGGTTAATTGTTCTTCAGTAATATGTTATTAGCATTTTGTTGTAGGTGACTTTCTCATAAGCTTTGTACACATTCATACAACATGTCTGGAGAGTGTTGTAAAGTAGCCTGTATTTTGTTTTTGAAAACAGATATGAAAACTGAAATAACTTTTGTGTTGAATTTTGTGAATTGAGCCCAATGTTTTCATTTGGTACACTGCTGTATTCCTTCATCCTTTCAGTTTAGACTCATTACAGATGTTCAGTTTTCCTGCTACTTACAGTACACGTGTAGTAATGGCATTTTATATTTTCCTTTTACTACTTGCATTTCATATTTATTTTACTATAGCCATTTTCAGGATCTTTTTTTTTTTTTTTAACATTTGGTCACTGGGGACTAGGAGCCAGAGCGGAGCGGTGCTTGACAGTTTTCTGAGCTGAGCTCTGGAGCCAGAGCTGAGTGGAGTGGAGTGGAGTGGAGCTTGCCAGTTTTCTGAGCTGAGCTCCGGAGCCAGAGCGTGGCATTGAGCTGGAGCCAGAGGGCTCTGGAGCTGGAGCCAGAGGGCTCTGGAGCTGGAGCCAGAGGGCTCTGGAGCTGGAGCCAGAGGGCTCTGGAGCTGGAGCCAGAGGGCTCTGGAGCATTCAGCTGGAGCTGGAGCCGGAGGGCTCTGGAGCTGGAGCCAGAGGGCTCTGGAGCTGGAGCTGGAGCTGGAGCCGGAGGGCTCTGGAGCTGGAGCAGGAGGGCTCTGGAGCTGGAGCTGGAGCTGGAGCCGGAGGGCTCCGGAGCTGGAGCTGAGGTTCTGGAGCAGCTCCACTATTTCCTGCCTTTCATCACATTTAAAAAAAATCCTTCCTCAGTTATTTAGTTCAAACATTTAAATGAACAAAAAATATATAAAATACCTAAATGTAAATTCAGAAGTACTTTTAATGTACATAATATTTCTGTTGATATAATGGGTCGTCAGAAATGATCAACTAGAATCATGTATTAAAATAAAATTAAAATAAAACTAAAATAGAATGTTATTATGATAGTCAGGAACTGACATTATTGATTAGATGCTTTTGTGGCTATGGAGCCTGAGCCAGAGCCCAAGCCAGCTAAAAACAGCTGGAGCAGCAGTGTGGAGCTGCACCCGAGCGGCTCTGGAGCTGGAGCAGGGGGTCTCCATAGCTCTGGAGCTAGCCTGGAGCTGGAGCAGGGGGTCTCCATAGCTCTGGGGCTGGAGCAGGGGGTCTCCATAGCTCTGGAGCTGGAGCAGGGGGTCTCCATAGCTCTGGGGCTGGAGCAGGGGGTCTCCATAGCTCTGGAGCTGGAGCAGGGGGTCTCCATAGCTCTGGAGCTGGAGCAGGGGGTCTCCATAGCTCTGGAGCTGGAGCAGGGGGTCTTCATAGCTCTGGAGCTTGAGCAGAGGTTCTCTATAGCTCTGGAGCCAGCCTGGAGCTGGAGCAGGGGGTCTCCATAGCTCTGGAGCTTGAGCAGAGGTTCTCTATAGCTCTGGAGCTAGCCTGGAGCTGGAGCAGGGGGTCTCCATAGCTCTGGAGCAGGGGGTCTCTATAGCTCTGTAGCTAGCCTGGAGCTGGAGCAGGTTGTCTCCATATCACTGGAGCTGGAGCAGGAAGTCTCTGTAGCTCTGGAGCCAGCCTGGAGCTGGAGCAGGGGTTCTCCCATAGCTGTGGAGCTGGAGCAGGGGTTCTCCATCGCTCTCTAGCTGGAGCAGGGTTGTCTTCATAGCTCTGGGACCTAGAGCAGGGGGTCTTCGTGTGTACGTCATGGTATTGAAGTGGTTACAATTAGCAAAAGCGTGCCGCCACACATCAGCAGTTTAAGTACAGTATACAAATGTCAGTGGTGCTCAATCACAGAGGACAATACATCAAAACAAGTCCTCGTGGATAAGCAACTTGTTATATGATCACGATTTATGTTTACTCAAGGCAGCAGAATCCTATTTTACTACAGTATACTTGAAGCGATCGTCTTCTGAGGGTGCCTAGTTTAACTGCTGTGTGGTGTTATGTGTAGTGGCCTTTGAATTAAAATAACATTACAATACAGTATTTTAATGTCGGGACTGCCACTGCATTTAAGCATCTGTGGCTCAGTTATTTTCAGTTGCAATGCAAATCTCACAGTTTTTCACTAAGTGGAGATGCAAAGCTCCACAATCCTTCTCTTCCTTCTCCATACCATGCTATGCCGAAACCCCCCCCCCCCCCCCCCCCCCCCCGTTCCTCACAGTGCCTCCACACAATAACAGTGCTGTACTAGGTATGTATTCAATGAATGTGTACTCACTTTATTGAAACAAATTTTCACTTTCATAGTGAACACAAAACATACCTGCACCGTGCAGTGGAGCAGTCACTGTTTTATTACACACTTGTCCACTGTTCCCTGGTTCCTGAATCATTGCACGATCCACGCTGCATATGTATCTAATCATGCGAGATGTGAACAAATTCAAATTCCAAAAGTTTATTGGCTGTACACGTTATTGCACTATATTACAATACCGTATTACATGCAGTCAGTTTGCCCTGAAATGATTCTTCTAAGCAGATTGGTTGATTCTTACAAGCAGATTATTTTAGCATGGTTGGTATAGGAATGATTTTGCCCCAGTGGTTTTGATCACATGCTGTTGATTATTATATCAGTGATTCTTACAAACGGAGTGTATTGTACCACGCGTTTATATTTTTTAAGTAAGATTTTAGTTACTGCCTTGAAACAAATAGGATTTATTTTTCATATGAAAAGCACTTGTCAGGCTATACAAATTATACTGGAATCTTTCTTTTTTAGTGCAACATTATGGGTTTTCTTGCCATGTTATATGGCAAAACAATTGCAAAAGTTGCAAAACAAACAAGGACTCAAAACACATTGTTATGATGCATGAGTAATTTTACACAGGTGTATGTACAATGTATTTGTCTGTCTATATTATAGTAAATTAAGGTACATGTGGAATAAAAACAGGATGCTTAACACCCCTTGAGTGACTACAAAACTTCTCCAGTGACTAAAGTTTATTGAAAGGATTAGTCAGTAGTGATTTCAAAAATATACAAGTCAGGGAAAACCCAGTGTAGTACTGTAGCTCTAAAACCAACAGATGTGGGGACCAGTAAACTGTCATTTTGTGAGTCAATATTTTTTTTTTCTCCTGAAAGACTGAATGATAACTTTTATTGGGTCATTTGTTGCGGTGGATAAATGTACAGTGTTACTCACTCTTCTTGTCAGTGCCTCTGGGGTCTGCCCCGTTCTACAGGTACTGCCCTGAAGCTTATTCTGTAGTTACCATTTTCGTTTGTCTTTATTATATCACAGATTAATTTAAACCACAGCATCCCAAAATCTGACCACCACAAAGTCCTGAGCCAAGAGCTCAGCCCAGAATCGTCACTTCTGTTTTATCTGAGTTTAGCATTAAAATGTTTTCAAGCATCCATTTTTTTATGTTATCAAGGCAATTAACCCATAGCTATGAGTAATATTGCCCAGACACAGCTTAGACAAGGAAAATGGAATTGGTCCAAGAATTGAGCCCTGTGGGACCCCGCATGTAACCTTCGACTATTGCGACCTGTTTGAGAGAGAGGATCAAAACCAAGGCAGAACACAACCTGACAATCCTACCAGTTTTTCAAGGCGCTCAGTTAAAACAGTGATCAATAGTGTCAAACGCTCACTTAAATCTAATAGTAAAATAACCGAATGTGAGCGTGTGTCAGAGGATAACAACATGTCATTAACCACTCTAATAAATGCTGTCTTGGTGCTATGATAAGGCTGAAACCCAGACTGAATTTTTTCATATATTTTATAAATTGCAAGAAATTTGTTGAGTTGCTTGGCAACTACTCTTTCTATGGAAGATTTGAGATAGGCCTGTAGTTTATTAAGAACATTGTGATCTAAGGTAGATTTCTTGATCAGTGGTTTTACTATTGCATCTTGAAAGAGTTAAGAACAATACCTGATAAAAGGGAGCTATTAACAATATTTAATACCGTGGTATTTATTTTGGAGAATACTTTTGAAAAAGAGGTGTAAGGTATTGAATCTAATGCACATGTGGTGGATTTCATCATCTTAACTATATTAGCCAGATCCATTTAATTAATCAAAGAGAAATGCTCACAAATTTGGATTGGTGTAGTGTGACCAAAGGTAAAAGTAGCATAGTTTGACGCATCTAAATTTGGTATGCTGTTGAAGTGATTCATGAAGTTGTTACAACTTACCAAGAGCGCTTAATTGGACAGACTGGAGGAGGATTAGTTAATTTAGCTATAGGCTGAAATAGAAATTTAGCATTATTATTGTTTATTTCAATGAGATTTGAATAATGTGCTAACCTTGCTGAGTCTAGTGCAGCCCTATATTTCAAAATAATATCTTTCCAAATTAAGTAATGGACCTGAAGTCCAGTAGCTCTCCATCTACGTTTTAGTTTGCAACACATGCGTTTGTTCATACGTGCTGTGTCATTAAACCATGGGGAGAATCTATTTATACCCACTTTCTTCATTTTATAAGTGCAATAGTATCTAAGGTGTTTGTTAGAATATCGTTATAATTTTCCATCAACTCTTCAACCTACCCTGACTGAGTAAAAGATGACAGGGACAGTGCTTCCAAGAACTTGTCAGTAGTTGATGAATTGAGAGATCAAATTTTAAGTATTAATACTTCAAGTTCTGAATGTTTAGGCCATGAGAGATAACTCAATCAAGAGTATGGCCATGAATATGAGTAGGGCCCGTAACATGTTGAGTGAAACCAAGGGACTCAAACAACATCATAAAATCTCATTTTACATCAATATGTACACTTTGCACTTTCTACTACACTGCAGTAAATACACCCAAACAAGGGGTACATACTTTAAAAAAACAAAAAACAACCATTTCTGTTCCACCATTCCCACACATGACCAATCCAGAGAGAGAGAGGCAGTTCTACTGGGTGAGGGACACACAGCCCCACTTGCTGCCCAGTATGTGTGTGCCTGTCACAGCCTGAGGAACACACAGTGAACACTGCACAGGAGTTAAAATTTAAATTCCTACCTCTTTATTTAATTATTCCTTTTGCATAACTTTTATTGATGTTCCTAATGTTTATATTGTACTTTGTAACTGCTTTGGCAAAACTACGAATGTTGTCATGCCAATAAAGCAACTTTGAATTAGAATTAGAATTGTAGATATGTGTCCTATTTACAGTAGCAGGGGTGCAAGATAAAGCATATTTTCTTTTTTTTAACTGTGTAAAAGTAGCAATAAGCAGTTTACAGAAGTTACAGCTACAGTAGTAGGCGGTATATTATTGCTCTGAACAATTCTTTCAGTTAGATTTTGTATGTCTAGTAGTAAAGGTGGACATCAGTTCTGTATCTATTGTGGCAAAATGTTTTTTCAAAGCTTATTGTACCTTTTATTACCCAACGCTGGAAATGCATATCTCTTCAGAGGTATACTGTATACAGTGGCTTGCAAAAGTATTGACCCCCCCCCCTTGGCATTTTTCCTATTTTGTTGCCTTACAACCTGGAATTAAAATTGATTTTTATTTGGATTTCATGTAATGGACATACACAAAATAGTCCAAATTGTTGCAGTGAAATGAAAAAAATAACTTGTTTAAAAAAATTCTAAAAATTAAATAACAGAAAAGTGGTGCGTGCGTATGTATTCACCCCCTTTGCTATTAAGCCTCTAAATAAGATCTGGTGCAACCAATTACCTTCAGAAGTCACACAATTAGTTAAATAAAGTCCACCTGTGTGCAATCTAAGTGTCACATGATCTCAGTATATATACACCTGTTCTGAAAGGCCCCAGAGTCTGCAACACCACTAAGCAAGGGGCACCATGAAGACCAAGGAGCTCTCCAAACAGGTCAGGGACAAAGTTGTGTCAGGGTTTGGTTATAAAAAAATATCCGAAACTTTGAACATCCCACGGAGCACCATTAAAGCCATTATTAAAAAATGGAAAGAATATGGCACCACAACAAACCTGGCAAGAGAGGGCAGCCCACCAAAACTCACGGACCAGGCAAGGAGGGCATTAATCAGAGAGGCAACAAAGAGACCAAAGATAACCCTGAAGGAGCTGCAAAGCTCCACAGCGGAGATTGGAGTATCTGTCCATAGGACCACCTTAAGCCGTACACTCCGCAGAGCTGGGCTTTACGGAAGAGTGGCCAGAAAAAAGCCATTGCTTAAAGAAAAAAATAAGCAAACACGTTTGGTGTTCGCCAAAAGGCATGTGGGAGACTCCCCAAACATATGGAAGAAGGTACTCTGGTCAGATGAGACTAATATTGAGCTTTCTGGCCATCAAGGAAGATGCTATGTCTGGCACAAACCCAACATCTCTCATCACCCCGAGAACACCATCCCCACAGTGAAGCATGGTGGTGGCAGCATCATGCTGTGGGGATGTTTTTCATCGGCAGGGACTGGGAAACTGGTCAGAATTGAAGGAATGATGGATGGCGCTAAATACAGGGAAATTCTTGAGGGAAACCTGTTTCAGTCTTCCAGAGATTTGAGACTGGGACGAAGGTTCACCTTCCAGCAGGACAATGACCCTAAGCATTCTGCTAAAGCAACACTCTAGTGGTTTAAGGGGAAACATTTAAATGTCTTGGAATGGCCTAGTCAAAGCCCAGACCTAAATCCAATTGAGAATCTGTGGTATGACTTAAAGATTGCTGTACACCAGCGGAACCCATCCAACTTGAAGGAGCTTGAGCAGTTTTGCCTTGAAGAATGGGCAAAAATCCCAGTGGCTAGATGTGCCAAGCTTATAGATACATACCCCAAGAGACTTGCAGCTGTAATTGCTGCAAAAGGTGGCACTACAAAGTATTGACTTTGGGGGAGGTGAATACTTATGCACGCTCAAGTTTTCTGTTTTTTTGTCTTTTCTTGTTTGTTTCACAATAAAAAATATTTTGCATCTTCAAAGTGGTAGGCATGTTGTGTAAATCAAATGATACAAACCCCCAAAAAATCCATTTTAATTCCAGGTTGTAAGGCAACAAAATAGGAAAAATACCAAGGGGGGGTCAATACTTTCGCAAGCCACTGTATAGTGGTTAGATTTGTAAAAAAGCAAACCACAGAAACAGTGGAGTCAATCCATCTTCAATCTGTATTGTAGAAGTCATTGGCACTGCTGCTAAACACATGATTTTGAAATATACTGTGTATCAAAGGAAACTTATCACTTATATTTGGATAAAATTCACTAGGTGTGATCGAAAAATGACAAACTCTGTTTTGGGGCAGGTGTGTGACTTTTTTGTGCCGATTCAACAATTGACATCACGAAGATTCTGCAAAATGATCTGTCGATCTTGGGCAGGTGTTGTGACTCTTGGTCTCCCAGTTCATGGCCTGTCATTGACAGAGTGTTTCTGGTTATACCATCTCGCCAGGTTTGAAGTTGCTGGCTGTGAGCACCCAAGACTGCGAACCACAGTACGCTGCCCTAGTCCAGCCTCCAACATGCTGTTTGCACGAAAGCGCTGCTCTCTTGGCAGACATGGCCTATTGTTTTTTTTTTTTTTTCTGTGATTTTCTTTATTGCTTTTATTCAAGCTTATAATTCAACAGCTGAAATCACTCCATAACCAGTGTCCAATCAGCTGTCTCACTAATTAGGTGATTAAGTGCATATGCTTCAGTCATAGTCACGCAAGCATGTCAAGGATGAATGATCGAGTGATTAAAAAGAAACCAAAAACATTTTGTCAATATCCATCATTTATACATTATATTTTTTAATAGTGATAAGTTTCTTTTGATGCTTGGTATATTTAGGAAACATGAAATAGTTTTTTTTACTATTATTTTTTTGAACATCTCTGCTATTTCCTGGGAATTTTTTCTTCCAAGATATAAACACCCCCCAATCCAAACTACAAAAAAGAAAGGTGTTTGGAGATGATGTTTGATGTAGTGGTTGGCGCTGTATCTCTGGGACTGTAATGAATTGAAATGTTCAACCTGCTGTAGGGAATTTGTTATGTAACCATGACTTCGACCACTCATCCAATATGCCTGTCTAGAATCCATCTTTGAGGATTTTCTAGATTGCTCCACAATGGATTAATTAATTTATTTCAAAACCATTACTATAATGTAGTATTGTAATAATATTAAATATTGCAATATATGTAAGCTAAATGAAACATTGAAGCATATAGTGTATAAATATTAAGCGATGCAACTACTGTAATTTCCTGGTAATACAGTAGCAACTCACAAGCTCTCCTTTTAAAGTGTTTTCTGTGCCACATCAATGTGGCTTAAGCAGTTGGAAGACAGTTGTAGTGTAGTTCACACTTTTTAATAACTTTATCCCAAATGTACAAACAATAACAACATAAACTTTTTTTTAAAATCAAAGAATGTCTGGTCACTCAGCAGCTTTTAACAGTGAAGTTTGCTGCAATTTCAGCTGGTGGTTACCATAAGAGCTACAGACCACTTACATATGTGGCTTTTTAAAAAAATAATTCTTCATTGGTTTAAACCCTCAAAGTAAATGGAATAGTACAAATTTAAAGAACCTATGACATGAAATTTGGCTTTTACCAAAAACATAAAAAATAATATTAACAGGTCTCGCTTGAACATATAATCACATTCATTTTACCAAGTTATGTTTAATCGTGCTACAATAATACCTGGAAATACACAGAGGGTGATCTCCATTTCCTGGTTTGGGGCCAGGAAACTGTGCCGTCACAGAGGGACATACCCACAGGCTACATGTATCTGCCAGTGTGGCTGACAGTGACAGTGAAAGTGAAAGTAGCCTCATTTTATCAGTTCCAGACACCTCTCATGAATGTGAATCATGTAGTGATGGATCTGACGTAGAGAGAGAAAACAGGGATTGTCTCCCGTATGCCTCTGAATCAGGAGTCAAACAACAACGCGGACGGACTGGAGGGACAGCAGATGTCCACGGAGAATGAGTGCCTTTGCAACATGGAATGGTTAATAAAAACCCTTACGGTTAACATACATTCATACTTAAAATTTTTCATATTACCCATAACTGTATAGGTATGTCAATCCTTTAGTTAACATTATTGATACCTGAATGATACAAGCAGAATAACCAAATGCTGTGGATTGCTACTGGAATGTATTTAACATATCTCTCTATGTACAGTATGTTAAGGATGTGCACATTTTTGGTTTTTATGATTGTTACCCCTAATCATAATGCAGCGATGCCAACGGCTACGATTTGGCCATAGCAGCTACTATTTTGGAGCTTCTGCTACAGCGGTACGTTGAAGGGGTGTGTATAATACTACGATTTTTTAAATTATGGATACTCCCTGAACGTTTCTGAAATTATTTCAGTACCATGTGTTTTTTTGTGTTTATTTTTTAATGAATTAGTGGTTCTTAATACTGTATTTCACTGACCGTTTATTGTGGCATTGACATACTAAAATCTCTGAGCCAGGTTGCTTAGAAACTGAAACTGCCACACAAACTCTAAACAGGTTTTTTTTTTATATATTACCAAATGTATATATTACATAATTATATTGCACATTGTGCTTATAAATACCCTGTACTTGCACTGTGTTTTTTTTTTCTGAAAAAAAAACTAAAAACAAATTGCTAGTATAGAGTTAATGCAAAACTTACCCGAGACGTCTCCCGTATCTTTGAAATTCTTGGTTGTTTCGTTTGGGGACCCACAGTAGCTTTTTTATTAAAAAATAGTTGGAACCCTGGTAGATTTTTAAATCCTTTATTCTTTTCACACCCTTCAAAACAATTGGGTGGAAATTGCACTACATAGGTATACTTGCATGTCCACATACACCACTTTCCTCAGGTTTTTTTTATCTGTTTCTACCATATACGTGGCATTTTATGTCTTGGGGGGGAAATTATGTATCCTAATATTTAGTTTTTTGTTTGCCTGATTGGAACAACCAGCTACAACACAAATATGAGGCATTTTAAAGAGTGGCCTTTCTCTATCAAAATGCAGCCTATGTATTCGTTCGTACACCTTCTCCCTGTGTTGCATCACTTCTGTTATCTTCCAGCCACTTCAAAACCGGGAGGGGAAGTCACATTAAAATTTGCATTTTATTAAAAGACTAGATCATTGCCAACAATTTTAAATCTCGTTTGGGAATACTTGTTAGTCATAAATTTTGTTTTTTAAAAGTAGTTTGGACCGTGTCAGTGGGTCTTTAAAATGGCAATCGGTTTCCTGTTTTTTTTTTTTTTTTTTTTTTTTTTTTAAATCACAAAATTTTTATCTGGTTGGAGATAAAGAGTAATTTGAAGCCCTTGGCTTTAGAATCGAATACAGCCCATCGACAGATTCTAAAACCAGGGTTGAGAGTGATTGCGTTTGACCTTAAGTACAGAGGGATTGTGTGGGACTGTCAGTGCAAGAAGTATTCAAGTAAACAACACATGGTAATTGCAGACAGTGTGTATTAAAATGCAGAAAGCTGTTTTGTTTGTGTTGACTGTGAGTGGCTCCCAGCAAGCAAGCAAGGCAGCCTGTCTGCCACCTCCCCTCTGAGTTCAGCTGATGCACTGAGCCTGAGAGTCTGGAGCACTGGTGGGGGGAATACACTAAGGTTTGCTGTTTTAAAATGTTTATGTGCACTCTGTTTGTTGTAGATAACAGCAATTTCAAACATCAAATTTACGTTTTTGTAATTGTCATTTAACAGTACAGTCAGGTGCATACAGGGTTGGCTGATTTTTAAATCAAGTCGATTTAAATCGCTGATCTTTTTTTGTTTCTAATCATTGATTTTAAAGATTGTTTTTTTTCTTTTATTACCAATTTTATATAGTTTCCCAAAGAAAAGACATGAAAAGTAGGCCTATGTTTTAAAAACCTTTTATAAACACACAAATAACAATCTAAACTCTTACTGTCTATGAACTAAAAGTTTATATTAAGACCTAATTTAATTTAAATTATTAAGCACTTGTAGTTCTCTTATCAAGTAATTAAAGTGAACACCCGTTGTCCAGGTGTGTATGTTAACCCAGTCTGATAAGTGTCTTTCTGGAACCTGTTTACTTTGGATTTAATTCTTTGAAAAGAAAATTCAGCTTTGCAGCCTTTTCAGTGCTTCTTCAGTTCTTTCCATGTGTCTACTGCCTCAGCAGTCATGCAGCTGTCGCTTTGCATCTTGTCAAGAGCAGCTGCTATTGGCTCAAATCAGGCAAGCAACTCTTCTGCTGACCTCTTCAGTGCAAGGTTCGAAATATTGTTTGTGACAACAGCATCAGTCTTCTTCTCCTGGTAAACCTTGCATATTTTCATCAGGATGGGCCAGTTCGTGGGCCAGTACACGGTAAGGCATCTGACATGGTATTCCATGTTGTGTCCTGTGGCGTGACAAGGCAATGTCCACCTTCCTTTCAGTATTGAGCTGAAGCAAAGTGATTGTTTCTGAAGTACTTCACCACATGAACAACATCCTCCTCCACACTGGCCATCTCCAAATCTTGGGCTAGCAAGTTTAGGATGTGTGCAGAGCAGCCATGTTATAAGGTTGAAGCCTCCTTTCTCCTCCTAGTTTCTTCCGCATCTTAGCCACGTTAGCTGCATTTGGGCTCCTGATTTTCCATTCTGGGAATGGGCAAATTCTGTTTTTCAAAATGCCCAATTCCGTTTTTACCAATTTATTAAGAATTAACAACATAATTTGAACATAAATCTTCGGTTCATCACGCAGGGTTTTTGTATGCCGTCAAGTAGGCGAAAGGATGGTTCCTCGGTGTGTGACACCAACTGTCAAACATGGAGGAGGAGGCATGATGGTCTGGGGCTCTTTTGCTGGATCCAGAGTCCGCGACTTGCACAGAGTGAGTGGCACCCTGAACCAAAATGGCTACCACAGCATTTTGCAGCGCCATGCAGTACACTCTGGTATACACCAAAGTTGGTCAGGGGTTCATCCTACAGTAAGGTAATGACCCAAAACATACCTCCAGGCTATGTCAGAACTACCTTAGAAGAAACGAACAAGACGGTAGGCTTTAGATCATGGAATGGCCAGCACAGTTTCCAGACTTAAACCCCATCGAGCTGGTTTAGGATGAACTGGACAGAAGGGTGAAAGCAAAGCAACCTACAAGTGCAACACATTTGTGGGAACTTCTGCAACACTGTTGGGAAGAACTTTCCGAACAATATTTGATTTCCATTGTAGAAAGAATGCCACGAGTGTGTTCGGCTGTTATATCTGCAAAAGGTGGCTACTTTGAGTAAAAAATTTAGATTAAATTTTGTTAAACAAAACGATTCCATGATTTCTTTTTTTATCTCCAATGGTTTATTTGTTCAATGACTTAATTTCAGAGTACATTGAGACATTAAACTGCATAAATTTCAATAAAAACTGGAAAAATGGAGGTGTTCTAAAACTTTTGACCGGTTGTGTGTGTGTGTGTGTGTGTGTGTGTGTGTGTGTGTGTGTGTGATTACATTTAGATTTTTACCTACTGGCCCCTTGGGCCACTGAGCTAGTGTATTTACTGGCCCAGATGCAATTTTATCTGGCCCAATATATTTATATATTTTTTCATGATGGTTTTTATTTTCAGTATGTTTCTAACTGTGTATGGTCCAAAACGAAAGTGGGTAAACGAAGCCTTTCAATATGTTACTTCAGAAACTTAACATGCACACATTTGTGTGCTTGTCAGAAAATGAAAATACTATTAAGATTTGAAAATGTGTGTGTACAAATGATACTAATTTTTTCACCATATGGTCACAGCAACGCTAAAACTGAATTGTGTTATTGAATTACATGTTTGAGTACACAAAAAACAGCCTTATACATTAGCTACTAGTAGAAACACGTATTTTATTTATTTTTAATGCTGTCACTTAATAAGTTTTGTCAGTCTTAAACCTGTTATTTGCATATTAAACGTGAGGACCCTATTAATTATACAGTGCTTGTAAAAGCAACATTCTACAGTATTGAATTCTGTTTGAAATTGTTGCCAGTTTTATTTCCTTGTTTTTAGCTAATACTAACAGATCCCTGCTTGAGTTCCTCTATAATGACTGTACACAGCAGCTTCTGCAGCTGTTGCTAGCCAGTTATGAAACAGCTTCCGGGAGAGTGGCACCAGCGACCTTTTGAATGTGTGAACTGAAATAAAATAATGTATATCGAGAGTGCTAAAAGAAGTAATCCAAACGTGGGTAACATTAAAATTAGAAAGGTCATTTAACGTTATGATGAATATATAGACGTTTTTAAAAAATGGCTTGTAAATTAGTTTTCAGCTTTTTGGCACACATGCCCATTTTCCTGGATTCGTGAAATGGAAGCCATGTGCACTGTATATATTATACTAAATGTAACCGGCCCAGTCAGGCCTGTGGTGCTTCATAACTGCTGTGTAAACTGCGATCTCTACCGGCGCCAGGCCATGGTTAACGTCGAACCCTGGATATATATTTGAGAAAAAGGAAGACTGCTATGTACCAAAATGATTAATAAGAAAAAAAAAAAGGATATTTTAGGTACTGTATGTTGACGACATATTTGGCATCTCAGTTAAAAATACTGAAGATTTTATGGATTTCATACATTTTATTGACCAGTCTCACCCAGCTCTAAAGTATACATGGAACATTTCTAAACAAATTCCTTTTTTTGACATTACCATCACGGTTTTTAATTGTACCATCAATACTACAGTTTACTACAAAGAAAAGACTCTCATTCATATCTAAGATAGGACTCCTCACATCCCAAAACTCATCACAACTCAATTCCATACTCCCAATTACTAAGACTGAGACACGCGTGTGGGTAGCCACTGTTCAAGCATACAGAAAGACAGAGGTGATGTTGAAACGCCTGTGCAGGCGCGCAGGATTTATTAACAAAACATAAAACGAAAGTAAAATAAAGGTGGTCATGTGACGTTACCAGCGATGGTAACGCACAGAGGACAAATACAGCAAACTGTACAAAAAGTGCAAAATAAAATACAATACCCCAAACTATAACTCAAAAGGTGCCGTGAAAACGGCAGGCCTTGCAGCAGCCCCGAGCAATCTCCCGCGGATGTTTTTAAACTGCCGGCTCACTAGCCTGCTCTGATATACTAATCAGGGGTCTGCCCAAGGGTTCCCCGCCCTCAATATCTCGCTCTGAACCTCCGTTTCTTTCTCTCCCACTGGTTCTCGGTCGTTGACCAGCGCTTCCGCACTCTCAGCATGTTTAACAGGGCAGACCTGAGGAAACAACAGAGCGTTAATTTATAGGGCTAACAATCTCCCAAGACGCGCCTCTCAGCCATTCAGAGAGGGGGAAAGTCCACACACCCACTTTCCCACCTCCCTGTGTCACTGCCATGACTCGCAGGCGGTTGTTGGACGACTGCCGCCCTCTTCCTGCAGCCCGTGAACACGCCAGCAGAGTCAGAACAGATCTCTCCCTGTTACAACATCATACAAAGAAATTTTAGCATTCTTCAAGAAGATCCTTCTACAGCTCCCATTTTCATACAGAAAATTCTAAAAGCATTTGGTCCACAGTAACATTTGACCCAATCTGGACAGTCTTAAGGGTACGTTTCCATGCAACAGGTCACGCTGTGCTACTTGTAAATACATTCACAGCAACACAGTAGTTAAGGGAGCAAAATCCTTGTTTACGATCCATGATACTATTACTTGCATTAGTAAAGGAATAGTATATTGCATTGGCTGCATCAAATGTAACAAGCTATATATTGGTGAAACAAAACGGCACTTAGCTGATCGCTTCATGGAACATCTGAGAGGTATACGAATCAACACCTCTACCTTTCTTGTTGCCAGACATTTTAACGGAGATGACCACACTATAGAAGACATCACAATTTGTGAGAGAGTTCATTCTTTTGGAATTAATGCTGTCAGGAAACAAAAAGAATGTGAACTTATTTTCAAACTAGACACTTTGGAGCCATTTGGAATGAACGTTGTATTCTGAGATCATTAACATCATCAACATTCTGGAATTTTGTTTGAAAGACTACTTGTTTGTTTGTTTTTTTTTTTTATCAACTTCTTAAAGTACTTTTTTTTTGTATTCAGCCGATAAAGGACTTATAGATCCAAACGTCCTAATAATTGATTTGTAATCAATTATTCTACCTTTAAGTACCTAAAATATCCTTTTCTTTTCTTTTTTGTCTTATATAAAAAATCATTGAAACTTCAATGTCGTTGATCGATGAAATAGTAGCCGTATTAGTCCAGAGGTGATAGACAAAGAGAAGGAGGTGTGATGCCTTTTATTGGACTAACTAATAATTATTCACAAGCTTTCAAGACCTCAATAGGTCATGAAAGTTTGTGAATAATTATTATTTAGTTAGTCCAGTAAAAGGTATCGTATCTCCTTCTCTTTATCTATCAAAACTTTACACTGAAAGACTACACTGAAAGGATGTGTCATTCTGAGTGTAAAAGACAAGGCTGTGCTGATGCAATACCTAGTTAAGTGTGAAAGGGGATTTTCACTCATATGCACATTAGGGTCCAAGCTATTTTCGCCTTTTTTTTTTTTTTACTGTTAGATTTGTGCCTATAAGTCTTTTAACTATAAAGGCTACAGGAAGGGCATACGTGTCATACATTAAATGTACACACACTAGGCTTCCATAAAAAAAGTGAAATAGTCCGAGACTTCCCTCGTGCTCCATTTCTTTCTTTAACTCTTTACACTCACCCTATTTCTACCTGTTTTTCACTGTTTTCATTTATGTATGTTTAACTACTGGTTCTGGTTTGTACTGCATGTATGTAACATAGCAAATGAAAGGCCACGAAATTTCTTTTCATATTATGTAAGTTGCACTGAAAGTTGCAGATATGCAGGAGCAACTTGGAAAATGCACGATTCATGCGATCCCGCTCTGAAATTCAAGCCCTGTCATCTTGTTTAGTACAGATAACAAAAACCACAGAAAGAGAGATGCTTTTTAGAAAAAAAATTGAGTTATTTATTTTTTGGCTATGACTTTTGAATAATAAAGTAATCGATTAGTCTATCTAACATGTATTTTTGTTTTTGTGCATGTTTTACGCATGGTAAAAATGCATGTCGATCAGCTGGTAGTTCATTGTCTGTCATTGAAAAGAGGAAAATGTTTGAAGAGAAGTGGCTGAGATATGCAGCCGATTTGTGATGTCACCGTTTTGAATGAACTTTGCAGTTGAGCGCTATTCCAAAAGTTCTCTTGGGTATAATTTTTTTTTTTAAAACATGTGGGCCGTGCTCATGTGGAGAATAAAGCACGGTAAAAATTGGAAGTGGCTGATGTCATGAATAGGGTTTCTGTGTGTCGGAATGCAAAGGCGAAATGTGCACTCAGATTGGTTGAAAGACCATGACCAGTCTATAGCAATTAAATAAATAAATAAGGAAATACGTTTGATTTATCAACAAACTCAATAAACAGTTAATGCAGAAGTAATACATTCTTTAAGCAAATCTGTAGCCTTTACAGCTGAAGCAGGGCTCCAGTCAAATATTTTGCCTTGAGTTGTTTGTTCTTGATGTTGGTGGCATCTCATGTTACTCAGGACACCTATTTCTTCAACTGAGAGAATGTAAGTGAGATTTAGATTTGATCTTCACAGACAATGGCATTAATTAGTAGATCCAGTATGTTTCAACGTTTTATTTAGCCTTTTTGAAATGCTGTATTGTTGTGGTTTTAATAGAGAGAGTTTTAAGTGCAGAGGATTTTCTCTGCTGGCTTTAGTGCAAAATAAAATGCCATTGTTCGTGTGGAAGCACCCTTTGTGTGGAGTTCAGTGCTGCATCCCTTAAAAAGCAATGTTGGAGCTAGATTGCACAATACATTTGCTTGTAACAGAATGTGGGCTAAGGGTGTTTTTGTTTGCATACCAAGAACGTGCTGTGTACAGTACATCTGCTATAATGATGAGCCAATTGATCATATTTTCGTCAAAAAAAAAATACCCTCAAAGTAAAATGGTAGTGTATGTGCTGAAGCCTGTTACCTGATATCCCTTGCAATGTCTTCACCCTCACTTCTCATTCAACTGGTTTAGCCATATTCTTCAGTTTTTCTGAGCCTATTCTTAATGGATACTTCACACTCCTGTTTACTACCCTTCCAATTCTCTTATAAGTGAAAGGAGGGCAACATTGTTTGTGTTTAAATAAGTCATTGGTGCTACTGCTGCAGTACTACCATTACTCATACAGTACTAGATAAAACTACAGCCTACTCCTTACAAAGTTTGATCAGATGAAAATGCTATTTGGCTTCATACCACTCCTTTAAATCATTATTGTGTATAAATGAATTTCTCTCTTTTGAAATAGACAAACATTTGTTGCCATGGCAGCTAGAAAGAAAGGTTGTAGAAGATTCACAGGTGTAAACATTTCTGGAGACTTTTTTTATGAAGCGCTAGTCCTGTCCAGAATGCATGGAAATAGAAGTGAAGTACAGTACAAGCAGGAATATTAATGCATAGTGGATTGATAACTGAGACCAAAGCAATAAGACTTCTTTGAAGATTATTTTAAATAGAAATTAATAAATAAAAACATTGTTATAATGTTTTAACTTGGATTTTCAGCTGAACTAAAACTACATGTAAGATAGAAAGGTGTTCAGCTGCAGGAGATAAATTGCTTCTGTAATTCAATGTAGCAGGAAGAGGATTTTCACAGTACTATAATTCTCACTGCAGTGCCTGTAATGCCAAGTAATTTAAAGAGAGCTACAGCTGAAACACAGCCTTGTTGATGCTCCTAGTTTTAGCCAGGCTGAAGCACAGCGGCCCTATTTGCAGCAAATCCTTGTAACCCTGAAAGCAGACTATTTTCAGTTTTGATACAAACTATGAAAACATTTGCTCAGTACTGTAGCATGGATTTGCATTTTGACAGTTATAGCGCCTTATATACACACACATATATATATATACACATATATATATATATATATATATATATATATATATATATATATATATATATATATATATATATATATATATATATATATATATATATATATATATTGTAAAACGATCCTTTCACTTTTCACGTTCGTTGCCCCTTTCAAAGTAGACCCAGGACACAGAAATGGAATTGATTTAAGTGCTGACGCACACTTTTAATAAACACCAATCAAATAAACAAAAAAACAAACAAACACCTAGCTCCTTCTTGGAGCACTAACTATACAGTCTGGAACCTAACTCAACCAGGACAGCTAAGCTGTTTACCTGTAACCCAAACACAACTCACAAGGTTTAACACAGCACTTTACCTTGACTGCTTGGAAGCGGACCACACCTTCTGCCTCCCTACGCACAGCAGCCTGGAACAGACTGGCTGCCTCTCTTAAATACCCTGCACCTGGCTCTAATTTACAACTACCATCAGGTGCAGGGGATTACTAAACAATTAAAACAATTACACAATTAAACCCCATAACACCCAAATGTGCATTCTCACAAGGTTTTTAGCAGGGAAGGATTTTAACCCCCTCCCTGGTACCTTACAATATATATATATATATATATATATATATATATATATATATATATATATATATATATATATATATATATATATATATATATGTGTGTGTGTGTGTGTGTGTGTTAGTACCTACTGTTGATTTAGAATTGGAAAACTTTTTTTTCTTTTCTGCTGCATACTATTACTGTAGTTCTACTGTTTTGTGAGAAGTTGCAATAGCACTATTGTATTTATTTTAATGTATAGCATCAAAAATAAATTAAAATCAGTCCGTAAATACTATTTTTTATTAACCCAAAATACCCCACTTTAGCTTAAGCAACAGTATGTTTATGCTAGGAATGTAACGTGTGTGTGTCTGCAGCACTGATTGTGGCAGTGAGATATTCTGATCCTTTGTCATTCTCATTTTTGTATCTGTGCTTTTCCCTAATCTAGTTTTTACACTGCTATTCATAATCAGCAAATGGTTCATTGTTCTCCTTCACTGCTTGGGTATCGCTGATCATTAAACTACTTTTAGAGCCAGGTGTAGGCTTGAGCTTTCAAATTCAGATTCCTGTGCTGGGAGACAGTAGGGCTTGTTAAAATCTTTGCTACTTTCTCATGTGTGAAATCTCTTTATATTGTTATTCACAATCTTTAGAATATGTTTTAAAAGCAGAGCATAACAGTACAACTTTGTAAATATGAATTGCTGATATTGTGTAGAGGTTGATTTTGTTCACTCTGTACAAACCAGAAACAGCGAGCTGTATCGAGTGCCCTGTTTCATTTTTTTTTTTATACATTTTTTTTTATACTTTTTTTTTTATCATTTTAGGAATCATAATGAGCATTACTGCAGAGTGCAACTGGAAACCCAGCATTAACTTAACCAGAGCATCAGGAAGATGCTTGGAGCCTGATTTTATTTTTATATAATGTTTTCAATCAACTACTGTTATTATTATCCACACTTGCATAACACTCTTAATTCATGTTTGTGGATTTACAAATGCAATTTATTGACTGCATTTTTTAAAATAATCTTAATTGTGCCTGACAGTTCCGGAGCAGGGTTCAGAATCACCATTGGTTAGAAAGAGAATCTGCATTTGCTGCTGGTGTCTCAGTGCTTGACTGGGGTTCCAAAGCTGTAAAAGCTGCTTTCAGTTTAAACCAGTGCAACTTGAGTAAATGTTCAGTTTTTTTTTTTTTTTTTTAATTGGATTTTAAAAAAATATGTATTTAAACATCACCTAGCCTCTCCTCCTGCTTCGATCATACATAGTTTCCTCATGAAATGGAAATCACACACATGAACAGGAACTGTGCAGACATTGGTCAATTATCATCACTCTGGTAGTTTAGACCACTAATATATTGTGAAATCATGTGTTTAAAACACAAAAAGTTACACCTGCCTGAAACAAAATTCACTGGCTATATATTTCTTCAGCAAATAATGCCTAGTTTAACAGATCTTTTATCACAGCATGAATACCTAATAATCTGTAGTCTTAGCCCCCCCTCAATCAGAATTCCCAAAGGTTAACACATGATGAAAACAAGGAGCTTTGGTTCATTGCTAGGCAACCCAGTGGAATGTAACTAACCTCAGTTGAACTGTACTGATCTGGAATGGTCTGGAAACTGTTTTAGTGTAGTTTACTCGACAGTGAGTCGTAAGCTGCTGTACAGGCCTACAGTTCACACTGTCCTTTCAGAAATTATCTGTGTTGTTGAAGTGTGCAATTGGGGAACTGCAGTTCAGTCTGTATGATGTAGAACACTATTTGTATACTTAATTTATGCAGTGTTTATCAAAAACAGTGAAGCTACAGTAGCATTTCTGGTGTAAAAAAAAAAAGTCTGCCACTATCTATCTCAAAGGTAGAGTACACAAATGGTGCCATTCCAAAATATTTCTCTAACTCAAACCCAAAACAGGAAAAATTATAAATAAAAATAGGGATTCTGGTCCTTCCATGACAAATTACCCAACGTGTAAAATCACACCAGTTCATTGCGCTTTCTCTGGCTACAGAGCCTCTTAATTTTTGAGATCTTGATCTTGCAACTTGTAGCCACTTGTAAAAGACAGTGAGGCTTGGGTATTGAAGACTACATACATTATATTCTCAAGTGGTACCGTATTAAGCTTTTGTCAACCTGTAAGAAATGATTTCTGTGCTGTACCAATAAATATTGAATTGACATAATTAAAAAACATGTTTGGTGTGAATTGGAGGTGGTAGAAATTTAAATCCAGGGATCAAACGTGCTGACATTAAAACACTAGACTAGCTTGGTGTTACATTTACCACCCTTATGGTGAAAAAATATAACGTTGTGATAATAAACTTTATCATTATACTGCACTCTTTAAAAATGTATTTAGCTGAATTTATAACGCTGTAAAATATTATTTTGTGAGTGTGTGAATGTAAAAGCTGACCCAGTGCTTGAGTTAGGTTTGGCACCAAACTTATTTGCTCTTTAGCAGATTTATATTTACTCTAAATAAAATTTCAAATTGCTAATATTTTGAGTGTTAAACAATATAGCAATGTATTTTAGACTTCTTCAAATTTCATTAACATTTATAATGATTTAGATGTAGTTGTTTTGCATGTGCAACTCCAGAAACGCTGCCTATTTACCTCAGTGCCCAACAAGTAGATTATCTTACAGCATTAGTAGGCCACTATGTCACACAGTGGTCAAAGTGTCACAATGAAACTTCTTGCCCCTGGACTGGACTGCTTGTCTCTCAGTTCACTTTCTTAATATGTCGCTTTCTTTTAGTATGTTCTTTTATTCTGTCAGTGCAAACATTTACCTCAGTGCAGTAGTGTTTGCAACGCAATGCATCCTCTTCCTTATCTAGCCCACTTCTGCTATTTGGCTTTTTGTATACTTCATAACATTGTTTTCTGTTGAATATTCACAAAGTGATTTATGTATGTTTGTTTTTACCGGTTATGCAGAAGCCACAAGAAACGTTGTCATAACCTGGAGAGACTGGGATACAACGTGGTGTTTAATTTTTTGGGTGATTTCTCCTGGAATGATCCTACTAAAATTATATGTCCTTATAGGAATAGGCTACTTTTTTACAAAAATAAAATTAGTAACTGGTTTGACTACATTTGAATACATTCATTTTGATGTTGTGCTCTGAGTTTGGACAAAGGCTTTTGTACAATGCAGTATTGTGCTGTACTATAGTGAGCTGGATTAGGGCCTGTGCTGGATATGGCTGGCTGTCCTCTCTGAGGTATTATTGTATAATTGGGCTGGGATACTCTATTTATAGGCTTCAGTATGCAAGAAAAGCACTCTGTGGAGGCACTGCATGGAAAGGAAAGGATCTGCTTAACACCTCATTTAAGTGTGGTGAGTTAGATAAGCTGCCCTTGATAGAAAGGTTTGGGAAAATCTTGTTGTTTTTAACGCTGATCTTCAACTAGAATCCTGTCAACACCTTCCAGCCCCCATTATCAAAGACGACATCAACTGCCAGACTGCAGCTGATTAGTTTCCAAAGCATAGCTGTTAAGACAATAAAGCACATTTCTAAAGGGTTGTTGTTTTGCATACAGTATACTTAGGGCTTCTGATTTTTTGTTTGGTTTAAACCGATAAATGATAAAAATAAATGAAGTCTGTATATCCAATAAGTACTGGAAACATGGTGGAAATGGTTACTCAATTCATGTTGACCACTTTCCCTGTGGAAAAATAAAATAAAGTAGAATAATTTACAAAAAAAAACCTTTCCCAATGCAGTTGCAATGTCCTTCCTTCCTGAGTTAAATCTCGCATTGATTCGTTCTGAATCCTTTAAACCCACCCCAAGTACTGAGTGGCAGCAAATTCCTACATTTCTGTTGGACGATTGTACATGCTTCTGAGATTTAAACGAGATTAAAGTTTAATTAAGAGCATTGCTCTTGCTCACAAGACTTAAAGCTCTATTACATTCGATGGGGGGGGGGTGGGGTCCCAATTTTTCTTGGTTGTTCACTGTAGGGACTACCAACTCGATTAGATAAAATACAGTCCATAAATTAAGCAGGGGATTTTTTTTTTTATATACAACTTCAATCTCAGACCTTTTACTGACTTTTTTTCTATTTGTTTAGTAGCAGTATTGTAGTTTAAGGCTACATGCAGTAGTATGTTCTCATTAGCAAATAGAGCATACAGTATGTTGTATATCTATTATTCAATATTTACTTTATTAGTTGCACCTTATTAACTTTTCACCACTTTAAATTGCAGAAATTAATTGTAATCAATAACTAACACACTTTATAAAAATGTTATAGCCTGTACACTAAAAAAAAGAGTTATGATATTATCATTTATTTTTATGAAGTAGTAGATCTAATTTAGTAGTAGGCTATTAAGTAGGATTAAAGGAAAAGTTAGGCCCCAGGTCTTTTAATGTTGTTGTAGTGGTGGTAATAGTTTATAGTCGTTGTAGTATAAGTAATGATAATGAAAATGAAATAAAGTCATACTCTACAAAACAATCAGCTAGTGCTGGATCTAGTATTCAAACAAACATTGCTCCACATGTATTCAAAGACAAAAATCCATGCCTGTGTCTGCCAGAAAGTACATATTTGATAGAAATTAGAACTACGAATCACATCTGCTGACCTAAAGTGCTATTTGGGACGTGAGTCAGAAACCGGGGAAACAGATGCTGGTACGTCACTCCAAAATTCTGCATGCTTTCCAGGTGTCAGCATTTCATTAGGTTTTGTCAGTATGATTACTTATGCTGTTATTAATTTATTCATCTTCGTGGTTTAAATGTGAACTTTCGGTATTAAACGGCATGTACTTTTCAGACATCAAAACAGTATCAAAGCACATCAGTGCAAAATTTGACATTACACCGTACTTCAGACTTTGAGGTGTCGTGTCAGCATTTATACACAGAGCATCTTGCATCAGTGACTTCCAGAATTGCTAGAAAATTAGTAACCCCGAAGTCTGTGTGCATATTTCGGTTTTGACGTGGCTGATGAATCTTAAAGATAAGACCATATTCTCCATGGATATTAATGAAGCAAAGCACCACTAAGTTAATGGAAGTTAACAGATACCATAATGTTTTGCTTGATTTTTGTAGATATCATTGACAGATATCTATCCAAAAATATCTTTGGGTGAATTTTTGAAGCCCCCCCATGTGATTTATTTTGGCCTAAACTTGGTAGCAGCACCGAAAATTCAAATTTCAGAGGAGGTTAATAAGCAGCGGGGGGACTTGAAAGCAAAAGTGTTTCACAAAATCTGGAAGAGTGGTCCCTAAGATTCTTCCAGCAATACTAACATTTTAGGATATAGGTATAGGGTAAAGTGTTGGGCTGAAGTTCGAATAAAACTCGTCACTTGCCCCTCGTCTGGCAGCTTGCCAAAAGTGAGTTAGGTGCCACACATGATGGTAGCGTCTAAGTTGAGCCCAGGGTGATTTTTCTGGTCAGGGTCACTTTTTTTACTTTATTAACCTTTGACAGGTCACGGCTCGAAGGGGGAAATAAAAAAATTGCATTTCTGAACTCGGTGGGCCCAAAAACCCCCAGGTGAATTTTTATAGCAAAATCGGAGAGGGTCTGACAACGGCTCTGGTTTGAGTTGGTATGGAATGACCCTGTTGCACACTTCATGCCTTTACAAAGTGACCTGAAAACTTAAAGAAAATAATTTTAATGAAGGGCTGTAATGCAGCAAAAAGCTCAATATTTAACAAAATAGCAAGTGAAAAGTTTACGGTATCAAGCTGAATTTTTTTTTAATTTATTTTGTAAACTCCACTAACCAACATTATCTTTTGCCAGTCAAATTGTTGTGCCTAAATAAAGTTTTGAGTCCCAGAAATAGATTTTCGTCTGTTGCATCATCTTTGCAGCCACAACTATCCCAGGTAAAATAGATTCAGTTTATATTGTTTACCGTCAGGAGTTTAAGGATTATTTAATTGTGCAGTCAATTCCCTAGTTAGATAATGAGCTGATAATGTCTCAGCCAAAGAAGCATGCACAGTAGTTGAAGACATTATCATACTGAAAACAGTATGTAGCTGAGTTTTGGATTATAGCGGGTGAGCTGTTGCAGGGAAAACAAAGTTTATTTCTCAAACTGACCATTTTAAGGTGAAAGCATAACGCATAGAAATAATTAGGACTATATTTTGGAAGTGTACTGCTGATATTTTATTTAGAGAATTCAAAATAAAATATGCTGCAGCTTACTTAACTGCAGTATAAAAAAATAGCCATTCATTAAATTTAGCGCTCAGATTGTGCTAGTGAAAACATCTAAAATATATGACAGTGCACTTGCTGTGGTGTATTTAATATAAAAAATAACAGCAAGAACATGCTGCAATTTTAAACTTGTTTTTACTGAAAAAGAAATGGTAGCGTAATCCTAAGAGCTGTCTGTGTTACATGCTGTTAGATCAGGACTAATGCTAAACATGGGAGCTGCAGCATTCTGTTTCCCATATTACAACCGTACACAATTTCGCACACATTTTCAGCCAGTCTTGTATTGCAGGGGCCTTGATGCTGCAAAAATAAAAACAAATGTCGTCTTGTTGATCTTGCCTTAGTGTGAGCAGTGCTGAAATAAAGCTCCTTCATTGAACTAAAGGAGGACTTTGTCAGACACTACAAGCAGACCACTACTAGTCTAGCACATGCTTAAACCATCCAAAAATGCACCAGAATGCACCATTTTAATCCCTTTCTTTTTTTACATTTCCCAGTTGGAGGGGGGACATCCCCCTCCCACACTCTTCTCCCCCATCGGCCCTACGCACTACGATGAGATCGTTGCCCCCTACTACCTTGTAAGTGCCACATACATTAAAACTAATTGAAAACCCAGTCATACAGTTGTATTACTGCAGCTCACATGTTGTACACATGGTTTCAAACTTCGCAACTCACTACCTGTTTTTTTTTCAATAAGCTTATTGAATACAAGTCCCTTAAATAACTTTATACAAGCAACTAGAAGGCAAACACTAATACACTACAGCAAAGCAATACTGCATAGCAAGCTTAATGCTAACAGAAAAGTTTAACCAATTGACATATTAGCCTTTTAACAACATGTTTTATGTATTTTATTAATTGTGTAATTGTTGTATTAGTTTTTTATATTTTACATGAATTATTCATGTTGTTATAAATAAACTACCTAACTAAATAATTACATAAATAAATAACTTTTGAAATAGTCTACTTACTGGTCCTGAATTTATTGGTCCCAAACCATAAATAAAATGATCTTGCACTAACTTGAATATGTTTCAATTGCTCTTATCCCCTTATTTTCATTTACTTATTTTTACCACAACAAAACCAAAATGGTAGGAAATACTTTTCTACATTGTATTACAGAGCTTATCATTATTTGTCCATCTTATGGTAATGATACATTTTGTTTTCAGGTCTTCCATAAATGCAACACAGTGACTCTTGTATGTTACACGGGAGAACGAGATTTCTGAGGTTTAGTTTATGTTAAACTGAGTAGAATACATGCTTTTAAAATTGAACAAAAATGATCCAGGGGTGTGCAGTTTTTTTTTTTTTTTTTTAAACTTCTTGTCCAAGCGACAAAATGCTAGAAACATCTATTTGCCCCCTCCCCGTCGCACAAAACACACATAAAAAAAATAGGAAATAACTTGTAGGATTTTGGTTTTACGTAACAATGTACACAATCAGCATGATCTTCTAGCCTTGTAGCTTGACAGGTTCGCTAAATTCTTTAAGATACACAAAAAGATCCCTGTGACCTCACCTCACCTCAACAAATTTATATAACATACTTTAAGGAAATGTTGCTTTTAGTGCAGTTTGGAACACATTTGCTACTAAGAGTACCACTATAATATTCAATACTTGGAGTTATTCAGATATAAAAATAGCTTCTGGCTTTTTTTTTTGTGTTTTATTTCCCCACTCTTTCTGTTGAATCCAACTCCTGATGTACAGGTGTTTTAGTTTGTTGCGTCACAAATGTAAAATCATTGCCAATTATTACTGCTGCTTTGTGGAGTTCTGTTTTTTCTTGAAATTCTTTGTTTTGTAACTGCTGAACCTCAGATTTTTAAAGGACTTTTGTAGAACCTATCATGTTTCTCTGCATCTACCAAAATACACACAATATTTACAGTAGGCTCTATCAAATTCTACTGCAGCAGGGTGATCCTGGTTTAGTACCCTGATGTTGTGTGTGTTTTTTTGGGGAGGTTTTGGGGCTTTTTTGGGGGGGGGCAACATTCTTTCCCTGCGTTACTCTCACTAAAAAATAAATACTTATTAATTAATACATAAACACATTGCCATGAGATTTACAGTATTTTTTAAATAATAATAAAATATTGTACAGAATCTCATAAGCATTTAATTTATATCATTATAAACATACTTGACAATCTTCGTGTTTTAATAGTTTCACAAATCGATGGATTGTGCATGTCCAATAAATAATATCGCTTCTGTTTAAATCTAATAAAAAAAAATTAATTAATTAAAAATCTAAAAAATTTGTAGAGAGGTGCTGGGCGCAAGCAATGGCAATAATACCGACCCTAAGAAGCGCATATTCAAATCATAACATGTTTACTTGAATGAATATTGTACGTACTTGTGTTAGATTTTTATAATCACTTATTCTACATATACAAAGTAGTAGTTTGTGCAGATAAATTAATTAATTAAAATGGTGCATTCTGCTGCATGTTTGCATGGTTTTGTGCTATAGTAGTGGTCTGCTTGTAGTCTTACAGAGTACTCCATTATTAAACGAAGATGAAAAATTTACTTAGAACATCAAGACCCCTGCAACACAAGACTGGATGAAAATGTTTATGGAATTGTTGACCACACCTTTAATTGTGTCCACAGCGTGTTGCAGCTCCCATGCTGGTGTTAGTGAAGTCCTCATCTGAGAGCATGTAACACACAGCTCTTATGATTACACGTTACTGTTAATTTTTCAGTAAAAACACGTTTAATTTGCATCGTGTTCATTCTACTATGTACGATATTAAATACACCACAGGAAGCACATTTCAATACATTTTAGATATTTTCATTAGCACAACCTGAGATGTAAATTTAGTTGTTTGTTTTTTTTTTTTACTGCAATCAAGTAAGCTGCAGTGCATTCAATTTTTAATTCACTAAATGTTTAGTTTTTGTTTCCTCAACAGTACACTTCCAAAATACAGTCCTAATTATTTCTATGCGTTCTGCTTTCACCTTAAAATGGTCAGTTTGAGAAATAAACTTTGTTTTCCCTGACCCAGCTAACCCTGCTTTAGTCCAGAACTCGGCTAAATACTGTTTTCATTATGATGACATCTTCAATTACTGTGCATGCTTCTTTTGGCTGAGATATTATCAGCTCAGTATCTAACTAGGGAATTAAATGATCCTTAAACTGCTGATGATAAACAATGTAGACCGAATCTATTTTACCTGGGAGAGTTGTGAATGCAAAGAAGATGCAACAGACTAAATAAATATGTTCCTGTGACTCAAAACTTTATTTAGGCATTCTATGACTTGGCTGGCGAGCTGTTCATTTTAAGCTACATTTTTACACAACAGTATTACTCGCACACGTTTGGTCACCATCGCAACTGTTGCAAGAAACTGCGGTTACCATGCTGGTCTACTTGCAAGCATTTTGTATATCTTCAGCTGACAAGGGATCAGCTGATATCCCACAATGTTTCTTAAAGGTGTACAGCTTTTATACATCAACTCCCAGAATGACAAGCACCAATGGGTCTATATTTTACCATATAATAATAATAATAGGAATATGCTTTTTTGTTGGATGTGTATAGCTAGTATATACTATGTACCCATATAGCTTTTGTGTATTATGTCTATGGTACGATAATAGGACAAAAAAAAGTATTGTATGTTGATACCCCAAAATAATCCTATTTTTTAATAAAAGTAGCTGGCGCAAGTAACATTTTAGATGGTGGATTGTGCTGATCGCAGGCTTATTTTGAAAACCGTTTGTTTGTGTGTGTGTGTTTGTTTCTGTATACGGAGTTATATACTATTGCACATCGCTGCTTCTGTGCAGACATTTTAATAAAATAAACTGCTTATCCTTCCATTTAAAAGTTAACTCTTCTATTTAGTCCCGCCTCTTCCCACTCCGCAGGCAATTACCAGCAGGTACCGATAGGAAACAGACCCTCCTACTCCAAGCGTTCCTGCACTTCACAGACCTTGCATGTTACAATATTATTAGGCTTCCAAACCAGAATAGCTGGGAAGCCTATTGTTATTGCTGGGATTATTATTAGGCTTCCAAGAAAGGCTGGGAACCCTTTTGTTATTGTTAAAGTTTTATTATTATTATTATTATTATTATTATTATTATTATTATTAGGCTTCCAAGCCAAAGGCTGGGAAGCCTATTGTTAAATTTATTTATTTATTTATTTACTTATTTATTATTTATTTTCTTTCTTTCCAAAACTTTAAACTGCTGCTGCTTTGAAGCTGTGTGACTGATTAGGTTCTGACTTGGCAGTTTACAAGCTGGATACATTGGCTGTCAGATGCTGAAAAAATTTTGATGCTGCATCCTTGCAAATGGTGCCGTGACACATTTTTCAATAAAACCTTTTTAAATCTTCTTGGGAACCGGTGAAGCGATTGATCTGACACTTGGCATATATCATCAGCATCCAAACCTGCATCAAGTTTGTGAAGCAGAAGTTTCTGCGATAAATTTTAATGTAAAAATGGCTGCCACAAACTTTAACGAAACACGCCCTTAACAGCAAACTGCTGCTATTTGAACACTGTTTGACCAACAAACTCCAAACATGGTAGTTACTGTCCCAGTAACAATGGAATACAAATATGTCAAATGGTTATGTTTTATAAAACAAGATGGCCACCAGGTGTACGTTTATGTCTGAAATTTAAAACTGCCTCAGTTGACAAACGGTTTACTTGACTAACTCCAAACTTCGCAAGCATCATCCTTGACACTGTAGCAATACAAATGACTTTTGATGAAACTGATGTTAAACCAAAATGGCCGTATGACGCATTTCTCCTTGAAATCTCACGAAATCATCTTCTTTGGAACCGTTGAAGTGATTGCTCTGACACTTGACATATATTATCACTATCCAAACCTGCTTGCAAAGCAGAAGTTGCTGTGATACAATTCAGTAGCAAAATGGCTGTCACAAATTTCACAGAAACGCACCCTTAAAGGCAAACTGCTTTTATTTGAAAATCATCTGACCAACAGACGCCAAACTTGGTAGGCATCGTTCCGGTGACAGTGGAATACAAATACGTCAAAATAGTTATGTTTCGTGAAAAAATATGGCTGCCACTCCTACATGTTCCTTTAAAACTTCTTCAGTTTAAAAATGGTTCACTTGATTAACTCCAAACTTGAAAAATTAACATTTTCCAAAAATGGAATTTGTGCGTTAAACAAGATGGCTGCCTGACACAAAACAAGCTTAGCTGGGTACTGATACTGGGGCTTGGGAGCTGTAAAACTGCCTGGCAGTTCTAATTGTTGTTGTTGTTATTTTCTTCCTCCCCAAAGTTGCTCAAAAACTCACTAAAATTGGATTTGGCAGCCATATTGGATTGTGCAGAGGCTGTTAAAATGTCTACATATCAAAAACAACTTACTGCAGAGTTCTGAGACTTGCTAAACATGTTTAGGGATAGTCCAATATTAACTGTTGTTCATAAGAAGCTGACTGGTTTTCTGGTATGGCGGCCGTGTTGAATAATGTCATAAAAACACAGTAAAAACATAAAATCATCAAAAAAACAAACTTCTCGGAAATGGCTTATTCGATTGAAATGAAAATTGCTATGATCTAAGTATGGTTGGCTTTTACGCTTGTTCAGTGGAAGTTGCTACAGTAAAAAAAAAAAAACGTAGTGGCCACGTTGGATGACATCATCAACATACAAAACTGGCTTACAAAAACCTTCGTCTCTGAAAGCACTAGTTCGATTGAACCAAAAATTGGCACGCATAATCCTAGTGTGGTTTTCTTTAAATGTTGTTTAAGGGAAGTTGTTACAATAAAAAACGTCGGCTAATTACCCCTTGTAGAGTGCAGATAGGGCCATGGTTACTATGGAACACATATAGTAACCAATGTGTGCTCTATTTAAAAAAATAAATAAATAAAGGTCAAATGCAAAACTATCTTGTAACTCCTTACAGAGTGCAGATAGTGTAATAGTTACTGTGGAACACATAGGAACATATGTATATTCAAAAAATGACTTGACTATGACCTTTGATCTCTCCTTACTGTCAAATGGAGAACTAGCTTATAACTCCCAACAGAGTGCAGATAGGGTCATGGTTACTATGGAACACATATACAAACTCACATGTGCTCTATTCAAAAATTGTCTTGACCATGACCTTTGACCTTTCCCTAAGGTCAAATGCAAAACTAGCTTATAACTCCTTACAGAGTGCAGATAGGGTCATGGTTAATTTGGGACACAGATAGGAACAAGAACCCTCGAAGCTGTCAGGTTGCTTGCAACATCTAGTCTTTGGGGTCCAGGGACTTGTTCGTTATAATGAAGGACATTATAGCGAAGGTGTACTGTGTTTGTTTTAATGTTAGAAAACCAATCGTGCTTTGCCAGTGTACAACTTATTATCAAAATGAAAGTAAGTTAAGCGCCTAAGCATATTGTTTAAAATCAATAGTGTACTGTAATTTCCCAATGTATGCAATGCTTACACAGACCGTGCTTTACGCCTCACACAGACAGTTCAGTGCCGCTTCCTGCTCAGTGCAGAGCCGTTTCCTGCTTCATTGGGTCACGGACGATGATTATGATTAGTGATCATTTTTCAACGCGATAAAATTATCACTGCAAACAATTATCGTGATTGCAGTGTTTTGACAGTGCAGATTGTGCAATGAGAGTCAAGAAGGCGAGTGGGGATGCACCACTAAACACCTTGTGGGAACATTTCATTTTGCACAGCACCGTGTTTTTAAAACCGGCGCACATCATTAAATAAAACTAAATTGTGGCCCAATAGTGATTTATTAATTTATCTATTTGTGTATATTTGTTAATGTATTTATTGGTCTTTTTTTTTTTTGCTATTTTTTATTCATTTTGTTTTATTTACAATTTTGTATGTATTTATGTTAATGTATTTAAGTATTTATTTAATTTCTTTTTGATTTATTTATTTTGTAATTTTACTTTTTACATTAATCCCACCCCTTGATGGGATTACATTTTGGTTGACAGAGGTCAGTAGTCATTTTGCCCCTTTTCTACCTGCACACCCGAGCCGAGCCAGTGCCGAGTCGAGCCAGCCTGGTATGGCTTGGGTAGCTGGAGTTGCTTTTACACTAGAGAAAGACATCACGCATAATGAACATGCTGAGTCAATTAAATTAAATGTCACAGACTGCAAAAGTAGAACTAAGCATTAATTTAATAAAATATTTTTTTATCATGGATTTTTTATTTATTTTTTTTCTAATGAGGAAAAGTGCTGAGAATGCGTGTGTGTGTGTACACGCCTAAACAAAGGAAGCAAAGACAGGGGACCTTATTACAGTATACATAATTTTAATTACATCCTTATAAAATGAAACAATATGTGGTTTAACGTTTCTATTTATTTATTTATTTTTTGATACATCGATCAATAGTGCCAGCCCTAATATCTGTAGTGCTCCCTCGCTATAAGGCTCTTTGTTATAACGCGCCTTGGATACAGCATGTCCCCTAATTCCCCACTGGTGATTCATGCAATATTTCTACAGTAAATACAGTACCAGTGTTCAAACTGTAAACAACTTCTCAGTCTAATTTCTGTTCTGTCTCCCTTTTGATACAGTATGTGAACTGAAGGAAAGCTGCGCTGACACTTTATAACACAGACATCTTAATCATCATTAATTTTATAACCAAATAAATATTAAGCCTATTTCATGGTTACCTTTCCTAACATATTTACTGTTTTGCTGCGAGAGGAGCTGCAGCTTTCTCCGGGAGACGAAATGCTTCAGCCCCACTCTCGCAGCAGCCAAACATGGGGTGAGCCCATTCCCTTTTCCCCTCTCTCCCAACCTGCTCTCCTTCTCTCACTTTGTTTGGTTGTCTGTCGCTTCGAATCGAAATTTAAATTGAATTTAAGCTTTATAGTTTAAAAACTGCTAAATAAAATGACTCACGAGTCATTTTACGTGTTTGTTTGTTTTTTTTTTTAAATAGTATTGATTACATGGTGCTTTATGCATGGTTAATTCACGGAAAGTTAAATTTTTGCTTCACTATATATACGTTATAGTGAGGGAGTTATTTTATTTTATATTTTAGTCAGATGTGTGTTGTTATGTGTCCCACAGTGTAAAGGTAAGGAGTTAGGAAAACATTTAGCGGTTGTGGGCCTGGAGGTTGTCATTTTCTCTTGGCATGACGCTTGAGGTGATGATGAAATGCAATAACCCCGCCCACAGCCTGCTTCCTCCCGAGCCAGATTCAGATATGTTGCGAGGCTGGAGTTTCACGGCTTGGTTCTGGCTCGGCTTGGGTATTTGCTAGTGTAAATACACCCGGTACGGGTGTGCTAATGTAAACGGCACAAAAGTCATAGGTATGCACTTCATGCTGAAGTGACTACTTAAATAGTATTGAAAAATGTTTGACTGTTTACTTTGTAACTTTTATATAATACTACTGTAGTATATATCTTGTGGGGACATTCTTTTAGCTGTATCATCGTGTTTTAGGACCTACAGCACTAAAATGGGATAGTAGGAGAATACATTGATATTGGGGAAACTTTTTAAAGACTTTTTTTTTTTTTTTTAAGATTTCTGCCAATTCTGTATATCTACATTTAATCATGTTCTGAATGCTGTAAACAATTTGACAGTAATATTCAAGTTTCAAGCTTTTCCATGATGTATGGTTTTATGGTGATTTTGATAAAGTTTGAATGACTTGTGAATCAAAACAAGTGTGTGCATTTTCGCTTAAAAACATTCAACACAAAAAAAAACAGCTTGGAAAAGGTTAAAGGAAACCAAATGATTGAGAACCTTAAAGCATTTAAATATTTAGGAACATTTGTATAATAACTCCGGAGAAAATATTCAATTTTGAATGTGACAATCCTATTGTGTTTTCTGCATTTATAAATATTATGTTTAAAATAATAAAAAAAAAATTGGCAATGACTAAATTTAAAAAAAATAAATAAATAAATATTATGTTTAATCGTGAAATAATAAGCCACTTTTTACCGTAAAAAATAAAAATAAAAAATACAACCCTACCTCTCAGGTTTTTAAACAGTTGCTTTTGCTTGGGAAGCAGTAAGCATGAAAGCCTGAAAAGGATTTCAGCATGCAACCATATACAGGTCACGTGAAAGGGGCACCACTTGATATAAAGTTCAGTTCTTCAGTCCGCTCTGGTCCAAGATGTGCCCGGGTCCATGTTTTCCAGTTCTCCACAGCAGGAACTACAACACAGAGTTTAAGCTTGCCAACATTCCAAGCTTGCACCTCACACAACGCAGCTGTATTGCCTGAGTGATTTTAAACAAAAAAATAATAATCTGTGGTGGGGCTGCCTGTGTCAGACGGCAAACGCGCATCTTGGGGGCGCAGGGAACTGCAAACCTGAGAGTGCCGACAAACCATGTGTGTAATGGACACAGGTACCCGTGTCACCGGGAGCCTTGAGCATTTGTGTCAAGATCATTTTCCTCCTGGTTATATCCCTAATGCCATTTTACCACAGTATTTTTACACTGTAATTATGCAGATTTCCTGGTGCTTTCTGCATGGTTGTACTATAAATTTACCATAGTTTACCATGTTGTTAATATTCTTTACCATACCACATCTGGGCTTTACAATGCTTACCTATACTTTGCAATACTTTCACTGTGTGTGTTTATATATAAAATATTTTTTTTTTTTTGCTGGCGTTGTTTATTATATTCTTGTCTCTCTGAAAAAATATTGCAACATTTGCTGGACCTTTTCCTTTTGGTCTCTAAAACAAGACCAAGTTCCTTTGTAGAAAAAGAAGGGTAACCAATTAAAAGATGTTAGTGATGTGGGAGTTTCCCATGTTTTTAGATAAGAGTGGCTGACTTTGGAAACAGCGGTTTCAAATATCCTGTGGACAGTGCTCATCTTACAGCGGTTAAATCCGAATTTCTGTATTTAATTGTGCTTTATGTGACGTCCCTTACATATATATATTAAAACAAGATCTGCCTGCATTACAGCATACAAGAGTTGTAAAAATTGATTAGCATAAGGATGCGGTCAAGTGCTTTATATTTATATATATATATATATATATATATATAATATATACTATATATTAATAACAACACATTAGTTGGCATAACAACAGTACGGGATAATGACCACTTACCCGTCGCAACACTTGAAATCAAAAGCAAATGATAAAGAAATATTAACAGCTCTGCATAGCTTTATCTTTTTAACATCATGATGATGCTGTACGTCTCTGACTAAACACAAGCCTCGTGCTCTACTTATCCAGGTGCATTATGAGAAGACTGATGCCTAAGTGCAGCAGCTAGTTAAGAGCTGTAAGATGGCCAAGCCTGGGACTGACAGGGACGGCACCATGGTAGAGAAACAATCTGGAAGGAAGGTAATAGGATTTTAATTATTATGAGGTAAAAGGGGAGGTTCAAAATTGTATACTGAAGGGGATTGTGTGGTTTATTACTCTTTCTGATATCATTTGATCTTCTGTTGGTGGAAGTGTAGTAATTTAGTACATTCAGTTAAAAATCTTGTTCCAATACAAAGTTTGAGCAACTTACAAACTGGAAATATACATATTTGTATTAGAATTTTTTTTTTTTTTTTTTTTTTTTAATGTAATGGTTCGTGTTTCAGCCAACATTGATTCTTACTATGTTTTGAATACTTTTGCTTTGATTCAGTGTCCATTTTTAAAGTGTTTTTGGTTATCATTGCCAATATCAATATTAAAACACTTGACCCACAGTGGGTGTTCACATAAATAAAAGACGTGCGCCAGTAAGGTAACATTCAACAAGCACTAGTTTAATTGTGGGAGTTATCTCCCTCCCTCTAGTGACAACTTGTTTGGAAGGGGTGAAGGCAGGATAATTAAATGACCAAGCTTGATCTACATGCAGCCATAAATGACCACTTGTGATGATCCATTTATGTTTCCATATGTACGTTGCTTGCTTCCCCAAGTGGTCACATCTGTATAAAACATGCCCCAACATGAATAATCATTTCTGTGTGGAGAGCTGAAAAGGAACTGACTAAGCGAGTCTACATTCGGAATGCAGAAAAATAACACAAATTCAGTACCCATTTATAATGGCTGAAGATTTTATGTACATCAAAACTACCTTGCTAACATCAAAACTACCTTGCTAGTAATAAAACATAAATCTGCTCTAGTCCGGATTGAATGCTCTGTTGCTGTGTAAGGTGCAGTAGACAAATTAAAGGGAGCAGCTACTGTAGCCAGTTCCTTCCCTGCCCCTTGCATTGAGAAAAGACCAATATTAATTGGCACGTCACATGTAGATTTTACAAAATAAAAGTACCAAAAATATTTTTTCATACTCACAAATAGTCATTGACCTTTATAACTTTACACTATCTATTGAGGTGGTATACATTTACTTAAATTGATTACATTTTAAGTGCCCCACTAAGTTTAGAAAATGACTTTGTAACCGTCTTGTTAGTAAAGGTACATGGTTGGGTTACAGTCAGCACTCACGCCCAACCCTATAAATTTTTACTTCAGTGACGGTTAAAAGAGTGTGACGTATATCTGACTGTTTCATTTTGGCCAGTTCCAACCATCAGGGAACACAAATTTAGATATACTGTAGTTTTGTTGGTACAGTACTATATTTTCAACAGAAATAGTATTTTAATTCAGAACAGTCGGATTCTGAAAATATCACTTGACAAAAGAGACGACTGGACACGTGGACTGTAATACAGTACATACTTTTAAGTCTGGTATGTATTGTAGCACTACGTAAAATTCCCCATTACCGACCCAACAGCAAAGTGAAATCAAAATCTTACCCATGCACAGAATTGTATAAAATGTAAAAGGCGAAGCAATTAAGCAAAAAATAAATAAATAAATAAATAAATTCCAGAATTAAAACAGCATCCAAAGTCAGTGTTGAAAATTGCAGAATATAGTGCTCAATAAGGCCCTGCTATCACAGTTCACTTGCAAATGAACATGCACAAGAGCACCTAAAGATCACAGATCACAGATTTATATATATATATATATATATATATATATATATATATATATATATATATCATATATATGAACTGTTTATTACTTGACGTGTGAACGCTCAATGGGACGAGTGAATAAAGCGGAGGTTAACGCTACAAAATTAACGCACAATACATGATATTTGAGCATATAAAATAAAATATTAATCAAATAGTTCAAATAAATATCTGATTGTACCGCCCACATACATTTTCACTCCATTCCTCTCCCTGTGATACGATTATTTTAATATCGCTGCTGTTCAGTAAAAGCTTGTGCACAACAATTGAATGCAATGGGTAATTTACGTCTTGATAGCGTTAGTAGAAGAAAAAAACCCCACAACATTTGCAACAAGCCTAAAGCAAGTTTAACATATTACAGGAGTGTTACTAAAATATTTACTAAAAGATTACGATACTTTGGAAAGTAAACTAGATACAAGTTTATGAAAACTGTATTTTTTTTTTAATTCAGTGACAGCTGCAGCATCACACATTGCATATTGTTAAAACTGTACCACCTAACCTTCACTGTCTGTGAAACACACAATCCCTGCCTAAAACATCATCATCATAATATTATTATTATTATTATTATTATTATTATTTATTATTATTATTATTATTATTATTAATACAAATAAATTGATTTACTTACCAAAAAAAAAAAAAATATTATTATTAATACAAATAAATTGATACTTACCACAACCTGCTATAGGTCAAACTGATCATTACTCCAAAAATTGCATTTAACATCACTGATCAAGGCTATTCCGATTTAATAAATAAATTAAATTTATTTATTTTAACGTTATATATATATATATTATATATATATAGATATATATATATATCATATATATATATATATATATATATTATATATGTATGGGAATTGTTTTGTTTCTTAATATAAGGACAGTAAAATGTGAGTGAGGTGTATCTGAGTGTATCAACGGAATGAGAAACTACTTTCAGGTCAACCACATACGAGATCCAAATTGCATCTTTCAGATATATGAATCAAAGGTTATCCCATTTGTGCAATTTGTATTAGATGTCCAGCTCTACATAGCTCAATCAGTAGGAAATGCACTTAGCTTTAAATATTTGGGATATAGAGGGGTCTGCTTAGTGCAAGCGTGACATAAGTACACACAGACGGACAAATACATATCTAGAGATTTCGTTGACATTAATGTGGAAAGAGCTTTGTTGAAAAGCCTCGGGCCACCATGTAGCATTTCCTGCAGAAGGTTATTAGGAAGCACAGATCAGTCTGCTTATTGCATGCCCCACTGAAACTAACATTGGCCCAGGATTAACCTGTAACCTTGGGCATAAAAGCATATTAATACTGTATGTGTGCATAGTGAGGAGGCCAACTCAGTTAGAGCACCACAGTTAGCTTGTACTGATTTGTGAAAATCAAATTCTATTGATACTGCCTGCATTAGATATATTTTTCCAATGTATTGTTAATGACAATGAGAATGGAAATATAACATGCACATTTGTATTTACACTAAGAAGCCATGGGTTGCTTCCCTCATAATGTACACCCAAGGCTTCTCAGTCTTGTATTATGCCCACCTCCTGTATGCAAACCTATCACAAACACTGTACAGTAGTATGCTATGTAATATATTTTTACAAAAGTATGTGTACCTCACATATAATGCACAACCTATATATAACACAGAGATTTATATTTTAAAAGGGTTGTCCAGTACATATTAAGCTAAAATGGCCTCAATTTTCATTAAAAAAAAAAAAGTAGTTAGGCCTCTGTTTTTTTTATTTTTTATTCTTTTTTTTTTGTATCAGACGTATGCTTTTTTATTTATGAATTTATTTAAAACTTTAATTCATGTAACCTATATTACAGTAATTAATAAAACACAATACATATACTTTGTTTTATTATTTTTCTAATTAATTATTTTAGTTATTCACATAGTTGGGATAACTCACTGTGGAATAACTTTGTTTACCTGAACAAAATTTTTCCGTAAAACTGATGCCAAAAAAAAAAATAGGGGCGACCATGGTCCAATTACCACTAGAAGTCCCATGGTAGGGTTTTTGGGTTTAAAATGTAATTTTTTTCGGCTGCATGTTCATGTACCTTTCTGTCTGTATGTATTAAATATTCTCACAAAGCATGAAACACAGGAGTGCAGAAATAAAGGAGCTATATTACATTATACCTAAAAGCCCCGGGAGCAGTCAAATTGACGGCCACACAGAAAACTATTGTATTTTGATTATACAGAATGGTATTCTACTTTATTATTTTTATTTACCAGTCCGCAGTGTGTTTAGCTGTAACTAGATTAGTCTCTACTCTCTGCCTGAGTGAATGACTGACAGTCTGTTGTTTTTCAATCAGCCTATTGAAGGCTGGCGCCTGCTTTCCAGGACTAGTTTTCGGGACTAGTGAAAATAAATACCAGAGACCGTGGAGTTTTACAATGCAACAACCTATGGAGTTGATGTTTTAGGTTAAATGGCATGGAAGTATTCTGTGAAAGCTGGCTCCTGACGGTGGTCTGTTTAGGTGTTTTACAATGTACTGGACCTAGCAGCCATCAACTCCTGGGTACTTTACAAAGAATGCATGGAGAAGAATTTACCAAGGAGAGATTATATTTTACGGTTAGCTCAGGAACTTCACAAGAAGCATTTGGAACAGAGGAAGCCTGCCAAGCGTGTATCCACAGCTGAAGCTGGTAATCCCGCTGAGAGCCCAAGAGACGCCAATGCCAGGTTGGCACTAACAATAAAAATAAAACTTCGGACAGCTGTGACCTGTGCAGAAAAGCGGCGTGGAGAAGCGCATTATTTGTGTTGATTGTGAACAGCCTTAGACTGAAGGTAAAAAAATACCATTTTGTCAAAAAAAAGGAAAAATAAATTAGACTTTTATAACTTCTTGTGCTGTGCGCGTCTGTAAAATGTTTTTCTAATTTTATTTAACTATGTTGTTCAGTTGCTTTTGCTCATCTAATAGTAAACTGATTGCTGTTGAAAAGTTAAAATATATTGCTATGGTTTGTTTTATAAAATCATACAGGCTAAATCATGTTCTTGCTAATATCTGTATCTCGGATGATAAATACCAACTTGTAAAGAAAAAAAGTTTCTTCAAAGAAGCTCTCAAATTTTTCTTTAGCCCTCTCCCACTATGCATGCTCTTTGACTGACTGAGAAGGCTTCACAAGAATTCAGCCAGGTTGCTATTTATGTTTGCAAAGTGTTGCATATTTTATAAAGTAACAGTTTGAATGGTTTTGCTACTGTACCTCTGCTGATATCCTACTGTATGTATTTACAACCACCACCCCACCCCCCTGAAATATTAAGAAATAAAATATATTGAAATGAATATCCTCTGTTGGTTAAGCCAAACTGAATACAAACAGATACAGTTTTGGGTCATTGAGTAGTTTACTCTACAATTTACACTGAGTAAAATGCAACATTCTCTTGAAGTCTTGAGTACTTCACCATAATGCTAACTTATGGGATATGCATTAACTACTGCCTTACATTTATGTTTAATGTTACTTTGAACTACTTTTCAAAATCTTACAATAAAAAAAAAAAAAATTGTTCTTATTCGCTTTGTTGATCACAAACAACACTGAAGCAAATCAACACAGAAACAATTTTTTTATTTCAACGCTGCCATTGAAATGTTTTTAACAAAAGGCCTGTTTGTACACTTTATATTTATAAAGAAACAATAATATTGCATTCCTTATTGACTACCTTGATGTAGCAATATAAAGCAACCAGACTCTCTCCAAATACAGAATATTGTGTTTATTATATAGATTTACCTTCCAAAAATTCAGCTGACAGAGAGGTAAATTGGTAGGTAATTCACTATTATTCACTTATTCACTAGTCAAAAACACGTATTGTAAGTGAGTGGATTCAACTGTGTTTTTTTTATTTTTTATTGAAAACCAGGACTTAATGGTCATGCGTTTCTGGCAATTCCCAGGCAGGCTTAGCTGTCCCAACATTTCTATGATCCATTCTCTAGCTACCACATGCAGAATGTTCACAATTGACCGCTGAGATTGATTGATTGGTTGATTGCGTTTATATAGTGCTTTTTATACAAAAGTATCGCAAAGCGCTGTACAGTACATAGCAGAAAAAAATACCTAACTGCAATATATTTGTATAGCATGTCAGCTGCCACAATAATACAGTTTAAAACGTACTGTTTAAAAAACAGATTTGTATAACAGTATACACATAATACAAAAGTTACATTAAAACCCACGTATGATGCACAAGGAGTATTGAAAGTAAATGGTAAAACTTAATTCTCTCAAGCAGCTTGTATTTTTCTACCACAGCACTCTTATGATAAAATAAATAAATAACTCAGCAGCATTGAAGTGCATTTACGCAATAAAAAATATGATTTTAAGATGAATATAAGATGATCACTCACCTAAAGGATTAATACATTCCCTGTAGTTTGAACAATTAGTGTATTTTTAAAGGGTACATAAGGATCTTTTATTTAATTGTTAATGTTCCCATGTGTTGCTACATCTCTTTATGTGAGAGTGTATTGTTTTAAATTTATTTATTTATTACATTTGACCACTTTTCTAAACTTTTAAATTGCATTCCCTGCCTGGCTTCACATGTACCTGCATGGACCTCTCAGAACTACATTTTCCATCATCCTCCTCACATATATAACAGATAGATTTACCAGTGAGCAGGAGGATGATGGGTAATGTATTTCTGAGAGGTCCATGCACGTACATGTGAAGCCATCTTGAGGCAGGGAATGCAATTTAAAAGTTTAAAAAAGTGGTAAAAATGTAAAAATTAAAATGCACACACCTTACATAAGCAGTTGTAGCAACATATGGGAACACGCAAGACAATAAAATAAAAAAGGCCCTTATGTACCCTTTAAAAGCAGTGCATTTAGTAGGCAACTCCCTATTTTTTAGGCTACTCTGTGTGTGTGTATTACAGTGCCTTGCAAAAGTATTCAGACCCCTGACCGATTCTTGCATATTACTGAATTACAAATGATACATTGAAATTTCGTTCTGTTCGATATTTTTTTTTTTTTTTTTAAAACACTTAAACTCAAAAATCAATTATTGTAAAGTGACATTGGTTTTATGTTGGGAAATATTTTTAAGAAAAATAAAAAAACTAAAATATCTTGGTTGCATAAGTATTAACCCCCACACATTAATATTTGGTAGAGCCACCTTTCGCTGCAATAACAGCTTTAAGTCTTTTGGGGTAAGTATGTACCAGCTTTGCACACAGTGTCGGAGTGATTTTGGCCCATTCTTCTTGGCAGATTTGCTCCAGGTTGTTCAGGTTGGTTGGACGACGCTTGTGGACCGCAATTTTCAAATAGTGCCACAGATTCTCAATGGAATTGAGATCAGGACTTTGACTGGGCCACTGTAGGACATTCACCTTTTTGTTCTTGAGCCACTCCAATGTTGCTTTGGCCTTGTGCTTGGGATCATTGTCCTGCTGAAAGGTGAATTTCCTCTCAAGCTTCAGTTTTTTAGCGGACTGAAGCAGATTCTCTTGCAGTATTTTGCTCCATCCATTCTTCCTTCAATTGTAACAAGATGCCCAGTCCCTGCTGATGAGAAGCATCCCGACAGCATGATGCTGCCACCACCATACTTCACTGTAGGCATGGTGTGTCTTGAGGCATGGGTAGCGTTAGGTTTGCGACACACATAGCACTTTGAGTTTTGAGGGACAGCCTTTTCTTGGCAGTGCCTGGGTGGTGTGATGCAGCTTCCACTTCCTGATTATTGATCCAATTGTGCTCACTGGGACATCCAAACACTTGGATATTATTTTGTACTGTTTCCCTAATCTATGCATTTGTATTACTTTATCTCTAACTTCTGTAGAATGCTCTTTGGTCATCATTTTCCTTCAGATTCACAGACTTACCAATGATCCTTCAACAGTGGTGGTTTTTATCCAGAACATGTGACAGCAACTTTAATGGTTCACAGGTGTAGGGCAATGGTAAGGTAATTGTGTCCTCGTTAGGGCAATTTCTTTCATCGGTGCAAACTGGGAGCTTCCACAGCACAGGGGTTGAATACTTATGCAAGCAAGATATTTCAGTTTTTGTATTTTCTTAAAAACATTTCCCAACATAAAACCAATGTCACCTTACAATAATTGATTCTGAGTTTCAGTGTTTAAAAATAAAATATCAAACAGAACGAAATTTCAATGTACCATTTGTAATTCAGTAATATGAGAGAATTGGTCAGGGGTCTGAATACTTTTGCAAGGCACTGTATATATATATATATATATATATATATATATATATATATATATATATATATATAATATATAGTGAAAGATTGCGCAACTCACACAGTTCGTTGCCCCTTTAAGAAATGACCCAATACACAGAAATTGATTTTTCAGCACGATTGCGCGCACTTTTTAATAAACACCAAATCAAAACAAAATCAAACAAACAGGCTGGTCCCTCACTGACCACAGGACGGATAAGCGGTTTACCTGTCATAAACACCAACACACAAAACTCACACGGGCTTCACACAATTCCTTTTCCTGAAATACGACTGGACACACACGCAGTCGGGCTCTTCACTCAGCAGCCCAGAACAGACTGGCTGCCTCTCTTAAATACCCTGCACCTGGCTCCGATTTACAATTAGCACCAGGTGCAGGGGATTAACTAAACAATAAAGCAATTAACACAATTAAAAACCCTTAGCCCATTCACCCACAAGTGCATTTTCACATGTTTTTAGCAGGGAGGAATTTTAACCCCCTCCCTGCTAGCTTACAATATATATATATATATATATATATATATATATATATATATATATATATATATATATATATATATATATATATATTATATAGACACACACACACACACACAGTAGGATTTTTTATTCCTCAACGGATAATTTAAGACGTTCCGTGATATATATACCAACACACACCACACACACAAACACACAATTCATGTATATATATATATATATATATATATATATATATATATATATATATATATATATATATATATATATATATATATATATATATCTGGAAAAAATTTGAGACCACTGCAAAATTATCAGTTTCTCTGGTTTTACTATTTATAGGTATGTGTTTGGGTAAAATGAACATTTTTGTTTTATTCTATAAACTACTGACGACATTTCTCCCAAATTCCAAATAAAAATATTGTCATTTAGAGCATTTATTTGCAGAAAATGACAACTGGTCAAAATAACAAAAAAGATGCAGTGTTGTCAGACCTCGAATAATGCAAAGAAAATAAGTTCAGATTCATTTTTAAACAACACAGTACTAATGTTTTAACTTAGGAAGAGTTCCGAAATCAATATTTGGTGGAATAACCCTGATTTTCAAGCACAGCTTTCATGCGTCTTGGCATGCTCTCCACCAGTCTTTCACATTGATGTTGGTTGACTTTATGCCACTCCTGGCGCAAAAATTCAAGCAGCTCAGCTTTGTTTGATGGCTTGTGACCATCCATCTTCCTCTTGATCAGATTGCAGAGGTTTTCAATGGGGTTCAGGTCTGGAGATTGGGCTGGCCATGACAGGGTCTTGATCTGGTGGTCCTCCATCCACACCTTGATTGACCTGGCTGTGTGGCATGGAGTACTGTCCTGCTGGAAAAACCAATCCTCAGAGTTGGGGAACATTGTCAGAGCAGAAGGAAGCAAGTTTTCTTCCAGGAAAACCTTGTACTTGGCTTGATTCATGCTAAAGCTGCCCGATATATAATAAAATATTTTTATTTGGAATTTGGAAGAAATATCGTCAGTAGTTTATAGAATAAAACAAAAATGTGCATTTTACCCAAACACATACCTATAAATAGTAAAACTAGAGAAACTGATAATTTTGCAGTGGTCTCTTAATTTTTTTCCAGAGCTGTATATATAAAGCAGGTTCCAAAAATTAGAATCTGTTAAAATCAATTGATGTATTTTACTTTTAATTATTAAAAAGTCATGCATTTAAATAAGAGATTGCTAGTTCTCTAAAATCTAAACATTTATCACTTGTCTTATAATTTAAATGTTTAAATGTACCTGTTTTTGAACCCTTTAAAGGTGTTTACTGTTTTCTTTGTTTTTTCATGCTGTTTATTTGTTTTGGGTTTTTTTTTTTTTCCAGAATAAGGAAAAGATTTCAGCATTCAGTAAAACTCCAAAGCTGGACCGAAGTGAACTGTTGGGGAAGGAGGTGAAGCAGAAGTCTTCCATGAAACGCAAGCTTCCTTTTACTGTCAGTCCAACCAGAAATGAGGAAAGAGACTCGGATACAGGTGCTTACCTTTCTCATCTCTCTCTAGAAATAACAGCTCCTGATGAATTTGCATTGAGTGCCCTCTTGTGTCAAGCCATTGTAATTTTAAGCAGTACAGACTGTTGAATCACTCAGAATGTGTGATTATTTTTCATAGAGAGAAGATCAGAAATGAGAAATGTAAATACATACAAAAAACATTATTAATAGTGGTCTGTGTTTGTTGAAATACATTTCTATTAAGTAAAGGAACTTGTACAACATTTTCCGAGGCAGAGCAATGCTCCTGTTTAGCAGAATTTAATTTTTCAGAATTGTCACTTGACAGTTCAAAGGTTAATGATGCAAATCATTCTGAATCCCAGGTAGGGGTGAGTTGGTATGCTGGTTTACCAACATTTAAGTACATTATGGTCAGGGTTGTGCAATTCATATTGCCCGACACCCAGGACAACATGATTTGTGTGAGAGACAAGAAGTTTTACCGTTATACTTTGCCCATCTGATAAGTACTTTTTTTTTCTTTTGTCAACGTTCTGGCAAGTCAGGCAAGGAAAACTCTAAACTGCAGAAGTCTCAAACATAAAAATGAAAAAAAAAAAAAAATAATGCACTAAACTCTAAACCTCAAAGCAAAAATATATAGAGTTTACACATATCCTTTTAATTAACAAACCCTCAGTGACACACACACAGTAACAAAACATATTGAAATTAATGCAACAATACTATTACATTGCCTTTATCTACAGTAAAGTTTTTCCACCAGTTATAGGAAGAATATTTAACATAATAAAAATTACAAAAACCTATAAACTATTTTATATGCAAGAGTTTAGCAATTTTATTATTTATTTTTTAAAAGCTACTTAATCGGGTGGTTGGCAGTAGGTTTGTAAAGATATAGATTAACTTCATTATTTTTAATACAGCTTTGAAATTACTCCATAGCATTGCACGCTTACTAAACTAATACCGTCTCCGAATTCTGACTCGACTCCACGGAGTACCTCAGTCTCTCACAACTCGGGCTGCTGTGAGACCGACGGAGCAACACCCTCAGAGACCAAAATCATTTCTCTTTCTCCAATGGCCATATAGGAAACCAAAACATATTAAACAAGTGTCATCACTCTTCTTCTGGGTAATGTCGTTTAGAAACCAATCCTCAACCCATTCTACCTGTTTAGCATAACATGCCTGTGTATCAGGACAAATATCCACTGAAAGTAAACCGTATTGTACCTTTCTAAACAGCTGAGAATCTGAAGAGTATCAGAGAATAACTTTGGCATTCTATGATGGAATATACCGTACGATTGCCTAGTTTTGAATTTAAAAAATGTTTTAAAATGTGCTCAAATTCATTTTTCTTTAGAATCTTTTAAGATTAATTATTTTTGTTTTGCCATGTGTCATTCACAAAAAATGAGATGGGCTCAGTTTTGGCAAGTATGTTTGGACTGAATTACATTTTCTGTATTTAATTTCACATAAAAAAAAAAAAAAAAATTCTTATTAATCAAAACGATTGTGTTCATTGTTTAATAAAAGTAAAATCCTACAAGTTATATTCTACTTTTGTATCTGTTTTGTGTGAAGGGGAGGAGGCAAGTAGTTTTTTTAAGTAGATTTTTCTACCATTTTGTCCTTATGGACAATTTTTTTTTTTTTGTTTGTTTGTTTTTTTTGTTTGTTTTTTTGTAATTGCACTCCCCTGATGGTGTTGATAACGTTCCTGTTTTGCTGCACTGCACATATTGCAATCATGTTACGCAGTGGTTAATGCTATATTCGTGGTTCATTCACTATGAACAAAGTGAAGCAAACGGTCATTTTCATTTGAACAACTTCTTTTACAAAACAACACTGCTCTGCTTTCTCACTTGTCTTCACTGGTAAAATCTAAATTAGCCGTGTATGCAGGTGGATTATTGCAGCTGAAACATAAACATAACACAGCTCTCCAAACACAAGAAGAAAAAAATGAAAAGGCTCTTCATTGCTAAAGAAAATGTAGGTAACAGTACAAAGGTTTAGCTGTATAACTTGTATTAAGGCTGTCTTCATTGTCAGTGAGACATAGTCGTGATTTTATTATAATGCTGCCTAATAAAAGCTACATTAATAAAACGTTTATCGCCTTATTCATAGATCTATTAAATTGTATTTTGATAATCATTCTCTTCTCAAATAATAACCTATATTCGTAAATGTTTGTGTTATAAGCAACATGAGTAATACATACTGTGGCAGTATAACATTTTGTACAACTTTTAAGGTGTTCTTTTTGAAGTTTTAAAATTCTGACAAATATTGTAGCTTTTGGTTACAGTGAAATATAACATAAAATATAACAAAGTTTTAAAGCATTCCGAGAAAGGAGGTGTGATTTCTGAACTTATATTTTTTTTATATATTTGGAAATTACTAAAACTTTCAAATGTAGTATTTTCTTGACACTTATCTTACGATGGAAATTTTATGCTGGCCCACCGCTCAGCGCTGTACAGCCGAAACTTGTTTTAACCATTCCAAAAGTCATGCTCTGATGTATTTCTGTTTCTGATAATCCTTCTCCCTTTATGCAGTCTGGGAAAATGGTTTATGGACAAACTTGCCATTTTCAGTAAGTGTTCCCAGCCTGCTTTATGTATGTGGTACATTTCCTTCCCTGCTATCGTCCTTTTCCAATCTTTCTGCTTGCACTATAGATTCAGATCCAGGACACACAAGTGAAACCTGGGGAGAAAGAGTAATCCCTCCTTACAGGACTTACTCAGGTAAAATGGTTTACCAGTTTCGACTGTTACTGTCCCGTAGTGCCCTTGCTTGCTAGAAGGTCACTGTTTTATTTTGTGCTTTTCCACAGTTTCAGGTGTATTTACAATTCTCAAATTGACATTGTTGGCTGAATTTAGTTTAAACTTGAGGTGGGACTCCCTTCTTTTTTATCATGTTTTATTCATTTTTTTATTTTAACTTCTGAGGCCTATTAACTAAAAGGTTCTTAAATGTTGTTTTGTTCATTTTTTGCAGAGAAAGATGGACCAGACAAGAAGAAAGTCAAGAAAGAGACAGGGAGCAAGAAGTCTGCTCCAGTCAGCATTCTGTTTGGGTATCCACTTTCAGAACGCAAGCAGATGGCACTTCTCATGCAAATGACAGCAAGAGACAACAGTCCAGGTTATACCAACCATAATGTTTTTTTTACTAAAATCCCTGAATACTTAAATGTATTTATGTTAACTGCTGTAACTACTACATTTTCAGTTTTTCCTAATGGTTTTCAATAATTTCATGTTGGCTGAAATTGAGGTCATTGCAGGTCTGATTATCTGCTCAGGGCTGTTAAAAACTGTAATATGTGTAAGTTTGTGTTTTGTGGTCATTTTTCTGACCATTAATTGATTTTCATTAAAAGGTCAGATCAAGGGGTAGATATACTAAAATGTTGTGTCTGTTACAGTCATTGCAAACCACATGCAAACTGGTCGGAAGTGTTGCGGGAAATGTACTAAACAAACGCAAAGCTGTTAGTATCATTTAAACGAATGCTTTGCAGCTGCAGTTCTTATTTACTTAATGCAACTATAATTGAGTATTTAATTTTGGGCGTTCCTGCAGAAATAAGCAAAAACATGGTGGAAATAGTGCAAATGAGGGATCCAAAATATTGTAATGAGATGTACTAAAGCTGCGGGCAATTGCAACACTGAAATGTGTTAAGAACTTTTGAAAGCATCTTTTAAACAGTCACAATTGTTGCTGGAATTTCTCAGTCCGCTTTTTCTCATGTGTTGCCAGTTGTGCTCAATGCATTTTGTGACAAACACCGAAGTATCTCATTTTCGCTGGTCAGGGTGTATTTACAAGCCTTTGTATGACATTTCTAGTTTTCCCAGCGTGTTGGGAGCAATAGACTGCACCCATGCGCCACTAACCCCTCCATAGTCTGTATAGGACAATGATCTATTGTGTGTTAATTGTCTAGGCTACTAAGTAGACTAAGTTAAAAATAATAATAATTAAAATAAAAAACCCTGAAATCATTTAGTTTCAATTTAAAATAATCTTTTACTCGTATTGTAACCAATGTCTACAATGCAGCAGCATGATTGCATTTGTGTTACCATTTGGCCGAAGTACCAAACAAAAGTGTGCTATTATTTGATTTTACTGCTCTACTGCATACTGTATAGGCCTACTGTACAGATTTATATTTTTACATAATGTAAAGTGTAGCCTAACCAAAACACCTTAGTGTTATTTCAGAACAATGATTTATATTTAAAATTTGAGAACTGTAATTGTATGTGTGTGTGATTTTTATTGTATTGTTTTTAAACCTGACACCTTGTATGGTCAGATTAGGCAAACATGTCCGGTTTAGCAAGGAGCTACTGTATGATTATGAAAAGATTTTTGGGGGGGGGGGGGGGGGGGGGGGGTCCCACTATAATTATGATTTCCATTACATGAGAGTAGACGTTAAAAACATCATGCTGATTTGAACACGGTCTCGCCAAGGTAAGCATCAACTAAGACGTAGCTTTACAGTAAACTAATGTGATCCATCTGCATCTCCATCCATTTGCGTTTCTTTCCATCTGTTGATGTAGATAACCTTCTGCCTGGTGTTGATTGCTGAAGTGTAATGCTGGCTCCAGGGATTAGCTTATATTGCCTCCCCAGAGCCAGCATCGCAGCCGTTGTGTGTGCTGATGCACAGTGCGGGCTCCCCAGCGCATCAGCATGACAACCGTCTGGATTGAGCTACGTAGGATACATCTCTGGGGTCTTCAAGTGGGCACCTTCTGTTCTCGGTGTTTTGTCGACTAGCCCACGACACCTCAAGAGGTCTCAACAGTGACCCAGCGTCATCCCCCTCCGTCCCCCACTCAACAGCCCAGCTTACTTGCCCGTACATCAGCGTTGCTTTCTTTCTGTTGTGCTTGAGATCCCCATCCAGAATCTTTCCATCTCAACCACAGCCAGTTGCTGCTCCTTTCTGCTGCTTTAGATAAGTTCTTCATTATGCGTTGCAACTCTTGGCCACTGAATCCGACATCGCTGAGAAACCAGGTTGTAGTGTGTGCCAAAAATCCTCGTCAACCCACCTCCACTGGGTAAACTCGGACTCTCCATCCTCGTTGTTCCACTTCAGCAGCTAGTTGAGCATACCGAAGTTTCTTCCTCTCATACACCTCATCCACAGCATCCTCCCATGGCACTGTTAACTCTGTCAGATAAACAAGGCGTGCTGATCCAGACCACAAGACAATGACTGGTCGAAGGTTAGTGGTGGCAGTCTCAGGTGGAAAAATAAGCCGTTGACCAACATCAGCCAGAATCTTCCAGTCTCTAGTATCAGCTTCCAGTTGTCCTGGGCGAGGCATGGTTTTAACACCTTTTCTTGGTGGTTGCTCTCCTGAACAGAGGAATATTGTCTTTTGTGTGTAATGCTTTGATGGAACTGGTGGCAACTTATTGGTCAGGTTACGCTTGTCTTAACTGTTCTTGGCTAAGATCCACCTTACATCCTGTCAAAATGTGCATTAATTTTGCAGGTGATGAACACAAAGGACATGAGGGATCATCACCCACCCAGAGGTTTAGGTTCTGTGGTGAACATCATATGTTGATCTGATGAGGAAACTGGTCCTGCTTTGTTCCATTGTCCATAGATCTTGCCAGTCGATCTTGTGTTGTTCCACACTCTCCCATCTCATCCATTCTCCCTGCTTGGCCTGGGATACCGCCTTTACACACCTGATCCTCTCCTCCTGCTTTTGCACCTCGTTGACTACCAGCTTCCTCCGTTGAGCTGGGGTTGCCTTGTGCCATATAGGAGGAGCTGAACTGAGACCAAGACCCCGTCTTTCATACTGAACTTGCCCCATAATATCACCGATTCAAAGGGCAGCCTTAGCATCTTACACAGCTTTCTTTGTAATACAAAAGCCTCTGTATTTTTGGCTCACAAACATTATCCCAATTAAAGTAACTGCCTTCCTGTTATGAACTTGTACTGTAGACAACTTTTCTAATTTAAATAAAATGCTCTCTTTGGCTGCCAAATTTTCATTAATTTCTATAATATAATAAAGAGAATGGACATTACACCATAATACCTCCCTTGTTCTGTTACCAAAAGGTATTTAGTAAGTTAATTTTAAAAAGATCGCTAATTGCAGAAAGACCTTGGAAACTGCTGATGACCAGCGAGTCTTGCTTTCACTGCCAAAAAGCACTTTCTAGTGGTTAAAGAAACAGGCTTGTAACCCTGAGGTCCCCGGTTCAAATCCCAGCTCAGCCACTGACTCATTGTGTGACCCCGAGCAAGTCACTTAACAGGTGAGACGTTGTTCTAAGTGACTGCAGCTGATGCGTAGTTCACAGACCCTAGTCTCGTATCTTGTAAAGCGCTTTGTGATGGTGGTCCACTGTGAAAGGCGTTATATAAAGATTATTATATTTCTTTAGTAGGTCCACTGTATACTGCAGTTATTAAATCCAGTGTACACTGTATTGTCTTGTATTCAAACTTAACAGTTCCTCTGTTACAATAAAACATTTACAATTATATTGTGTTTGAATTATTCTAGAACACCTGTGTTTATCTTAACACTTGAACCGCCATATGGGTCAATTGGTCCCATTTTAGATTTACAATGTTAAGTACTCTTCCATTGTAAATCATATGTGCATATCCGTTTTTGACTTTTCCTAAATATATTAATTAAATATTGTGATGCCGTTTGATAGCCAGAATGTGAAATTAATTAATTTAATTCTACCTAGAACTGCAACATGGGGCAATTTAACCTATGCATTACAATACATATGTTTTTTTTTTTTTTTTTTAATATAACATAAGATATTATATTTTTTTTGTAAATGCAGCAAACAAGACATGACTCCTCCTTCTGTTATTATTTCAAGCCTTTGTAGACTGACTAAGAGACAGAGATTGTGGATTTGTACTATTGCACCAAATTGCCAACTTGGTGAAAGCCTGGTTGCTTTATTTCTCAATGTACTGGGATACTCGTAAATGCAACTGGGAATATATCAGAGGGAAATATTTAATCTTGAAGTCGTCATTTTGATTGGAATACGGCAAGTTGCATTCAGATGCATACAGCAAACTGAAATGACAGATAGGATAACAATTTATGTGCCTAATATGAAACATATGTTATATATTCTTTTTTTATATATTACTTTCAGAAAAAAAAATTGGTTTTACAGGTTTCTCTGTACAAGTTTACACAGTAGTGTTCAATGGAACTGCGTCTGTGTTTACAACACAGCTCCTGGATGCAGGCACAGTCAGCTGGCTGACGCGGACACTCCTCCATAGAGTACAGTGCAGCCGTCATACCGGAAGTAGTGATATATTTTCTTTTTATGTAGTATTAGAAACAATGATTTCGGTTTTACAGTTTTGTATGTGCATATACCCATTTACACCTGTAAACGGGTAGCTGTACATACCCATTTCTTTTTAAATGCATATTTTATTATATTTTTTCACTGTTTGCAGTCATGCTGTATATGCGCTTGTTTTGAAAGTAAAGCCTTTTATGTGTAGTTTTCCATTTAAATACTGTGTTTCTGCAATGCAAATGTTAGATATGATGATCATGAATACAACGAGTTGTGTCCGATAGTACGTCTTTAATTTTCATAATGAAGCAGTTTAAAAATGTGTGAGTAAAAATTTCCCACGTGGCGGTTCTAGTGTTAAAGACTACATTCAGATCTAGCTTACTTCATTTTTAAATAAGAAACTTGACTATGAATACACTGTCAAGCAAAGTAGATACTTGGTTCTTTTCTTTACAGTTTTTACTTGTTACAATAAAGCTCAAATAGATGCAATACTGTTATGTTTTTGTTTCAAATATAATGTCAGAAGGGTTGCTTTTTTCTTTAGCTATACTAAAAGGCACTGTGTTTTAGTTTTTTAAAAACTATGACTTCATCTTCAAGTTAAATAAGATGCCTGCTTCGACCAAGGTTACAGGTTTCCACGCACAGTAGTCTTCAAACTTTAAATTGATGAAGTTTATATGCACTCTAACAGACAGTTTTCTTAATTAAAATTATGTTATCCTGCTCATAATTTGCTAAAATGGTATTTCTACTGGTTGTATATTCTTTAAAACATAGTACGGTTATTACAATGTTTTGACATTGTGAGTTAGTACTGAACTCTCATATTTTTAACTGTAATATGTTCTTTCAACAATAATCATTTTATGTGTGTAACAGGTTAACTTTAAATTATTTTATAACATGTATTTCTAATTCAGATACTTCAATACAGCAGTCTGTCCTAGAAATTGTAATTTTATTTTACTCCATTGGTGTACACAGAAGGCAATAGGTTAATTTTAAAAAGGCACCTGCTTGGCAGCAAATACAACCTTGAATATTAAAACTTAGGACTGCTATACTTTGATGCAGACTAACATCGTCATGTATTTGCTTATTTATTTTAATTTTTGTATTTTTAAAATATCACAGTTTTCTTATTTATTTAAATATGTTAGTTTTTTCTCTTACTATAATAGAACCACAAACCTATTTTACTTCAGTTGTTTCTGGCATATTAACTGTGCTCCATAGAGTTTGCCATTCTGTTCTCGCTGGATCGGAATGTTTGAGTTCTAATGAATTAGATTTTAATTAATTGAAAGGAAGGTTTGGAACTTTCAGCAGGTCGGCCTGACCTTTTTGATAAAAGGAGCTCTCTTTTCAGACCTTACATTTTCACTAATAATAATTTTCTACTGTTATACTAGAATAAACAGGAATATAGAATCCTACAATATTCTCAGACAAATACGGAGTGCATTATGACATTTTTCTGAATATTGTGTTTTAACAACGTGTTTAATATGTCTGCTGACTATATTCTTTAAAACATTACTGTCATTACAGTATTTGTAACCTTTACAAATGTTCAGTTTGTATCACAAAGATCAGCCTGCTTTCAGTAGCTGTCAGTGTTGGGTCAGTCAGTCAGTTTCTGCTCTCGGTGAGTCTGTCAGAGCTACCACGGATGTGGGTGACAATCTTTAAAAGCCTGATGCCTGCAAAAATTGAACTCTTGTAAGCTGGGCTTCCACCTCTACATTCTCATTCCCATCATTAATGGGAAAACTTCAAATAAATTAACCTGTTTCTATCAAAGAGACATCCGTCTTGTACAAGGGAAAATGGGTTTTAGGGTTACTCGTGACAGACCCATCTGTTGGCATGTTTAAAGCTAATCATCAGTGGATACGTAAGTATGGCAGACATCCAGACTAGCTATCCTAGTACATTAATATCCAAGTGCCAGGATTCCCAGAGTCCGCTAAATTAAGTGAAGATGCAGCATACACAGACACTCACATTAAAAGTTACAAGCATGATGCTTTTGTATAACAAGCTTCTTCACAGAAAAGACCTCCTCATGAATCTGAAAAACATTTTTATAGTGTTTTTTTTGTGTTTTTGTTTTGTTTTTTTTCCTTATGAACCATTTTAAATGGTGTTAAAATGCATTCATATGAAATCATTTTAAAGTGATAACTGCGACAGCTGAGTGGCAGGGGGAGAGATGAACAAAGTGGCAGTGAACAGGAAAATTACTGAGATAGTCTGACAAAAATACAGCTTGGCAACATGGAATTTTCAACAAAAGTATTGCAGTGTGCACATTTATATTTTGATCATATACAATTTATTTTATTTTATTGGTCACTAAAAAAAGAACCATAATCAAGGTTGGGTCATTGTCAAATTTGTTCCACTAGTGTTATTTAAATTTTTTTGTAAAGTATAATACCTATATTGGTATCGAGGTGATTTTATATACACACACACACACACACACACACACACATACACAGCTCTGGAAAAAATTGAGAGACCACTGCAAATTTTTCTTAAATCAGCATCTCTACATGTATGGCAGCCATTCCATTCCAGTGTCTGTTGAATTCCAACACAGGCACACCTCATTCTACTGAATGAGGCACTGATTAGGGGATCACCTGAACCAAATCCTCTCCTGTGGTCATCACTATCCTCTTGCAATAGGACCAGCTGGATGGCAAAACAGTGCTAGTACCTCAAAAGTAATTGGAATCAAAAAATAGCTATTGACCATGCCCAAAGAGTTGAAAAGGAAAGTTTTGAGTGAGGAAAAGAAGGGTTCAATTCTGACTTTACTGGCAGAGGGATACAGTGAGCGTTGTCTTGCTTCCATTCGTAAAATTTCAAAAACGGCGGTTCATAAGAACAAGGTCAGGCAGCACACATTGGGGACAACAAAGCTACAGACCGGCAGAGGGCAAAAATGACTCTCCACTGACCGGGATGACCGCCAACTCATTCGAATGTCACTCAGCAACCTTAGGATGACATCAAGTGACCTACAAAAAGAATGGCAAACAGCAGCTGGGGTGGAGTGCACGGCGAGGACAGTTTGAAACAGGCTCCTAGGGGCAGGGCTGAAGTCGTGCAAAGCTAGAAAAAAGCCCTTCATCAATGAGAAGCAAAGGAGCCAGGCTGAGGTTTGCAAAAGACCATAAGGATTGGACCGTAGAGGACTGGAGTAAGGTCATCTTCTCTGATGAGTCCAGTTTTCAGCTTTGCCCAACATCTGGTCGTCTAATGGTTAGACGGAGACCTGGAGAGGCCTACAAGCCACAGTGTCTCGCACCCACTGTGAAATGTGGTGGAGGATCGGTGATGATCTGGGGGTGCTTCAGCAAGGCTGGAATCGGGCAGCTTTGACATGAATCAAGCCAAGTACAAGGTTGTCCTGGAAGAAAACTTGCTTCCTTCTGCTCTGACAATGTTCCCCAACTCTGAGGATTGTTTTTTCCAGCAGGACAATGCTCCATGCCAGACAGCCAGGTCAATCAAGGTGTGGATGGAGGACCACCAGATCAAGACCCTGTCATGGCCAGCCCAATCTCCAGACCTGAATCCCATTGAAAATCTCTGGAATGTGATCAAGAGGAAGATGGATGGTCACAAGCCATCAAACAAAGCCGAGCTGCTTGAATTTTTGCACCAGGAGTGGCATAAAGTCACCCAACATCAGTGTGAAAGACTGGTGGAGAGCATGCCAAGACGCATGAAAGCTGTGCTTGAAAATCAGGGTTATTCCACCAAATATTGATTTCGGAACTCTTCCTAAGTTAAAACATTAGTACTGTGTTGTTTAAAAATGAATATGAACTTATTTTCTTTGCATTATTTGAGGTCTGACAACACTGCATCTTTTTTGTTATTTTGACCAGTTGTCATTTTCTGCAAATAAATGCTCTAAATGACAATATTTTTATTTGGAATTTGGGAGAAATGTTGTCAGTAGTTTATAGAATAAAACAAAAATGTTCATTTTACCCAAACACATACCTATAAATAGTAAAACCAGAGAAACTGATAATTTTGCAGTGGTCTCTTAATTTTTTCCAGAGCTATATATATATATATATATATATATATATATATATATATATATATATATATATATATATATATATATATATATATATATATATATACTAGTTAAATTTTATGTAAGCAATACACAGAGGGCATTACCCTTTTAAATATCTCCTAGGTGTTTTGGTGCACAGGGGCAGCTGCTCAATCGCTGCCTTCACTTTTGAGAGGTGGTATACAGTGCGAGATGGAGTTTGTAGAGCCACATATTGTACAACCATCACGGATTTGGGATTTTAAGGAAGCAATGCAGCATATGTTCTCTTATTATTTTTTATTATTGACTCAGTTCAGTGTGCACAGTAAATCCAATCTGGACCTCTGGTTAAATAGGCCTAATTAGCAAATTTGTGCGCATTTTATAAGGCTTTTTTAATGGTTATTTGTTTCAGATATCTGAAAGTTAGGTTAAAACTGATTAATAATCCAGTCTAGTAGTATTAGGTTTTTCAGTTTGTCTGGCAGTACTGCACTCTGCTTTTATTATTTTCTGTTAAGTTTTGACTTACCCATTCTTCAATTAACATGTTATTAAAAAGGTTGACATTTACTTTAAATGACATTTTGTTACAAATAAAGCTGGTGGGGTGATAATGTTTGATTTATTTTTGTGATGCAGTTACAATCATTCTAAGGGCATAGACTAGGGATTATATCCCTCTAGTTCAGCCAATCGGAGTGCAGGGAAGCTTTCTGTTGAAGTATAAAAGCATATACAATAAAAGCAATTCAGGAAAGCGTGTGTGTTAGTCATGACTTGCCTATAATTCATTGCATGGTTCCTGGTTTGTGCCTGGCTCCACGAAAGAAGGCTATGCCTTGAAAACCATGTGCCTGAATTTAGATTTTGACTAAAGCAGACTTTTGTTACAAGTTATTTAACATAATATCCATGTAAATCAGACTAGAACATTGGGTTATTTATAGATCATAGATATAAGACACAAACTGATGTGCTGTGTAAAAAAAAAAAAAATGATGCATTACTAGGAATGAGTCTGAGATTGCAGAGTCACTTCTCACTTTTTGTTTTTGTTCAGACTCTACTCCTAACCACCCATCCCAGACAACACCAGTGCAAAAGAAAATTCCAAGTACCTCATCCCGACAGAAGGACAAAGTGAATAAAAGAAATGAGAGAGGAGAGACTCCATTGCATATGGCAGCGATCCGAGGAGATACAAAGCAAGTTAAAGAACTCATCAGCCTTGGTGCAGATGTAAATGTTAAAGATTTTGCAGGTAGGAAAACAAACTACATATATAATTATTAGGTAGAAGTTGTTGTGGGCCCTCTAAATGATTACAGGTAAATGTGTTTTCAATCAGTTATTATTCCTCCCGTTGAATTGTAGCCACAAAGTATACGACACAGCACTCAAAAAATGTTCTGGTCTAAAAGATATCTGCTTGTTTAATTTCATAATGTGACTTTTTTTCCTTCTAATACCCCAAAACATGTTTAATGGATTTTACTTTGTTACATGAATGGAAGACAAGCAGGGTTAAACGTACTGGTAAGATGTACTGCTGGTAAAATCTCTGTGTACTTTTCAGTAGTGAATTTGAAATAGAAAATAGTATATCATACTTGTGATGTAATTATTTTGATAACTGTAAGGGTTTCATTATGTAGAGGGTGGTTTTTAGAAACTAGGTCAGTATAACATGGCATAGCAGCAAATGTAGTGATCATTCCCATGATGGCCTTATTGCATCCTGCAAGTCGTATGTTATGCAATTTTGTTTTAAATTGAAGTAAAGCTATTATCAGTATTATTTCTGACGAGTGAATATATGCAATTAAATGGTTAGATTAGTAATATTGACTTTTCAAATCTTATACTTCGCTGTCAGATTAGTAATATTGATTGGTGTTTATTTGGGAGCAATCAATATTAGTTTTCACTTGTTTGCATGTTTCGTCCACTCAGAACCTGTAATCACTACTTAAACAAAACAATAAACAAGACAATAAATGACTAAAGTCTATGCACTTGCTGTGGTGTATGTGGTTCAAAATGCATATTTTTTTAAAGTTGTATGGTTTGTTTTATGTCCTCAGGCTGGACTCCACTGCATGAAGCGTGTAACCTGGGCTATTATGATGTTGCCAAAGTCTTGATAGCAGCAGGAGCTGAAGTGAATACACAAGGTCTGGACGATGATACACCTTTGCATGATGCTTCGAGCAGTGGACACAGAGATGTATGTACTGCAAACCATTCATACTGCAGATCACCAGTGATACTGAGAGTTTAATAATTCTAGATGTTAAGCATACACCAGCATGTGAAATCTTAAAATTAGATTAACTTGTTTGAATGAAATACTTTGTAAACAAATGCTGTTGTGAGCTCACTAAACACATTAGCATGCTAGGTTAATGAAATAAAAAATGTAGCAATTGCCTTCAACATTGCTTTCTCAGCAAGTATTAAACAAAATCGGAACAAGCCTTTTAAAAATCTGTTAATTTCACAAGACAAGCCCTCATCTATACAGCTGACTATCACTCAAAATAGTAATGAACTTCCAAATTGAGTGATTTTAAAAGCTATTGTGAGGCAAATTTTCCTTTCACCCAGGGCACTAACATTGTTTACTGTCTTACTGCCAGGTGGTGCAGTAAATACACCCAAAACATTCTTCAATTCTAGCAAATCACTGAGTGAATTATCTACCGCTGTACAGGCCTATACTGGGAGAGTTTTTGTTTGTCGAGTTTAATCAAAGGTTACATCTTCCCCTGAACTACAATCCCACAGTTCATTGTAGAGATGACACATTTCTGTGGAAAATTGAGAAGTCAAATGAGTGTTTTTTGTGAGATTAATAACAACATGTTCTGTCTCAAATCACTTTGGCAGATTATTTTTTCATTGGTACTCAGTAATTCACAGGGTGTTTCTTGTGTTTATTATTTGGTCGTCCAATTTATCTGTTGCAGTTTTGTTAAACTAGAAACAAACTTTATATTTGAAGTAAAACCAAATCTTTAGATCTTTTATGTTTTTATCATTTCAGTACAAGACAATACCTACAATAAGAAACCTAATACCTTTTTTTGGTTGGTTTGTTTGTTTGTTTATTTGGTTCTTCCTAGATTGTCAAACTGCTTCTCCGCCATGGAGGTAATGCCTTCCAGGCCAATAAATGTGGAGAGAGGCCAGTGGATGTTGCAGACACAGAAGAGCTAGAGCAGCTACTGAAAGGGGAGATGCCTCTCTCTGATGATGAAGACAGCTCTTCAGGTAGATAGCCCCAGTAATTATGATTTTGCCTTAGGCATTAATGTTAAATGAAAAAAACTAAATTGAACTTCTATAGAAAAAATATAATTTAGTTATCATGCTTTTGTGTTTAGAATGGACCGTTTCTACCTGTTACAGCTGACAGGTTTAACCCTTTGCAGTCTATTTATTCAGCGCTTGTCAGGCGCGTCAGGTCCAATTTATTTTGACACGGTTCGTTTAAAATATGTATTTTTTTCACAGTAAAACAAGTTAAAAAGGCATTGAATAGCAGAAGGACACAACACTATCTACAGCCAAGCCCCACCCCTTGTTCGCTGTATTTTTCATATACCTCTTTATAGACGTGCATGCTTTTTCCGGAGAAAAAACGACTAGAGACCTGTGCTTTACGTCTTTTTGATGATATCGGACTGGAAAGGGAAAATTGTAATGTAGACATAGGACTGCAAAAGGTTAATGTGTTTAGTATAATTAATAGAAAGAGAGTTTTAAATAATATTTATTGTTGGTAGTATTAGAATCTGGGGATAAAGGAGACCTCTGTGCATTATACTGATGATATTAATTGTAAATACATACTTTCTTGTAAGTACCATAGACAATTTTATTGTCCTCTTATGAATTCGCATTTGTAGTTTGAAAGTTAAGGAGATAATACTGTCATTTAACACACTGCTTAAGTCCTAAAACTGAAGCTTGGGTTAAAGCCAAACTTTTCTTTGATTTCCGCCTTGTAGAATCTGAAGACCCACTTTCAATAAACCCTTCCAGTGTAGATGATAATATGGAGGACTCTGAAGGTGAAAAGGACTCTGAAAATAAACAGCTGACCCCAACCAAAGCCTCTGTATCTGGCCTGGATGAGTACGAGTTCAAAGACGACGAGGAAGAGGAGGACTTAAGCAAAGCACTGAACAACAGGCATATTCTTAGGAGAGAGCTCAGACAACGGGAGAAGGAAGAAAAAGAGAGGAGTAATTGTATTGCTAAGCAGGAAAGGACAGATCAGCAAAATGCCTTCAAGTCGAAAAAGCCAAAACCCTCCAGAGTGCTTATCTGCAGCTCTGACAGTTCAGATGATGATGATGCACCACAGGAGAGGAAAGTCTCATCTCCAACTTGTTCCCTTACAGCTGCAGCAGAGGATCACAAAACCGAAATAAGGACTAAAAAAGAGATTAGCCTAACAACTGAGCATAAAGAGAAGGGAAAGGGGAAGAAAAAAATAAAAAATCTAAGTAAAAACAAAGAGAACCAAGAACTCAAAGAAGATGGCAAAGAAAATACTAAAATGACATTGTTTTCGTCTGCAGCCGAACTGGAAACTTCAGAGTGGGCAAAAGAGGAGGATTCTTTTAAAATGTCATTTAGCCCAAAGGATGATGCTTCAGTTCATCTTTACCATCTTCCATCAGTAAAACCTCCCAAGCTTAATCACAACATATCTGACAAACAATCTGCCTCTCTAAAACAGGTGTGCTTGCCCCCAGGAGGTTCAGAAATGTCTTCGCAGACAGGAGTTGTCCCACACGACCACTATACAGACACAGACAACACCATTGAAAGTTCAACCAGCAAAGGGTTTAAGCACAAAGAGAAAAGCAAGCACCACCAGAAAGAAATTGGAGTAGATGAGGAGGCTGAAATCTCCAGTCCGAGAAAAGAGGAGGACCTGGGGACTTGTTTTGACAGTTCGGAGGGAGCCTTGCGAAAGACTGATAAAGATGGAAAAGTGATTAAAAAGCATAAGTTAAAACATAAGGACAAAGGAAAAGACAAGCGCAGAAAAGAGCATGAGGGTGGAAAGGACAAGCACAGGCACAGAGACTGTAACAAAGAAGCTCCACGGAACCTAGAATTTGATCGGGAGTTTTGGAAAGAGAACTTTTTCAAGAGTGACGAAAACGATGAACTGTTGCCAGGGAAAACTGAAACCAGTGTGACGATTTCTGCAGAAAAGCTGTCTGAGAAGTCTGTCAAAGAAAAGAGGTCTGTCAAAGAAAAAAATCTTGGCAAAGAGAAGTCTAAAGAGGAACGAGACAAAGATAAATCGAAAAAGGACAAGAAAGAAAACTTTTCCAAAGAAGAAAAGGGAAAGGATATGAGTAAGGAGGAGGAAAGAACAGATGACTGTGCTATAGACAGGGAGTCTGAGGACTGTACACATGGTGGTGTTCCTGTTAAGGAGGAACTGGCAGAGCAGCCCTTTACAGAGAAGGAAACTGAACAGCACGACTCACAGGAAAAAGGCATTAAAGAAAGAACAGAGAAAATGTCCCCAGTAAAGGAAAAAGATGCAGAAAAGGTGGATAAACATTCTGACAAAGAGAAAAAAATAAAAAATGAACACCTCTTTGATAAAACTGAATCACACGATTGCACAGAGAGATGGAAAGAGAGAGAAAAAACAAGCTTCTCACATGCACCAAAAACCCACAAGGACAGTGAAAAGCAGAAAGCTGTTCTGTCTTTAAAAAAGCCAGAAGACAACAAAAAAAACAAAGACAAGCCTGAAAAAAAGCATGAAAAGGAAAAGACAGAAAGAGAGCGGTATTTGGACGAAGACAAGGACAAAGAGAAAAATACAGAAAAGAAAGGGAAGCCCATGGAAAAGGGGAGCGATTTAAGCAAACTAGACCGAGTGAAAGAAAAGGAGAAAGATCATGACCGAGAGAAAAAAAAGAAGGAAAAAATCAAAGATGTAACCTCTGCTTCAAACATGAAGGTATTTTTAGACGAGAAAAAAGGCATTGTGATAGAGAGCAGTAAAGTGTCACATGATAAAGCATTTTCCTCAAAGGATAAACAGAAAGAAGATGTGTTGAAAACCCCTGAAAAAGACAGAAGGGAAAAAGACAGAGAGATTGACCGCTACAGGGACAAACACAAGGACAAGACTCAAACTAATAAAGCCAACAAAGCAAAGACCAACGAAGTAGAGGCTGATAAGATTAAATCTAAACCGTCACCTGCTGCCAAGGACACTCGACCGAAGGAGAAAAGGCTGGTCAACGATGATCTTATGCAGACAAGTTTCGAGAGAATGCTGAGTCTCAAAGATCGTGAGATCGAACAGTGGCATCGGAAACACAAAGAAAAGATTAAGCAAAAGGAAAGGGAAAGGTTGAAGCACAGACCAGGGTTAGAGCTCAGTAAATTAAAGAACAAAGAGGGACCAAAGAGCTTGCCGGCGGAATCATACAGTAGTAAAGAGCTTCTACGGTCTAAAAGCTCAGAGGTGTCTGAAGCTCACAGCCGAGAGAAGCTGTTAAAAGATCCCACAAGCAAAAGGTCTTTTTCCTTGGATGCAAAACATGTGCCAAGTATTGGAAAAATCACTCATGGTCTTGATAATAGCTTGACTCGCTCTCCTAGGCCAGAAAGTGAAAAAGCAGGAGTTATCTCTAGATCAGTGTCCATGGTTTCAGTGGCCAGTTCAGAGGATTCCTGCCAGACTGCAGTGACAACACCTAGGCCAGTAACTGAGTATGATTCTGATTTTACACTTGAAGTCTCAGACTCACAAATGTCCTTCTCTCAGTCTCAGTTTGTGCCCACTGCCAGATCACCTATTATTCATGAAAGAGACGCTGAAAGTTTACTTGACGTATCCCATCGTCTCAAGCCCCCACTGTCCAGCAAACAGCCTCTATCTTACCTGAGATCGATTTCTAATGAGGATGCCAAGACCCATGCTGCTGATTGCAGAAAGCTTGGTGAGGAACGCAGGTATAGCATAGCAACACCCTCTAATAATGAACATTTAAGACTTTCTGTAGTAGAAAGCAGCTTGGCCCCAACACAAGAAAACCAAAACAGTTTCTTTCCAGTGCCTCCAAGTCTTAGCAGCACCACTTCTACAACAGAAGCACCAGCTGTTGCCAGTGAAGAAAGCTCATACATGAGTGTTTCAAGCTGTCGTCCTTCTCTTCCAGCGTCTACCATGCCAAGCAGCAACGAGCATAGCAGCTGTGTTGCACTGCAGAGTAGTCCACTGCATGTAAGCCATCCAGAAACACAATCGGAGGGTTATCACTCAACTGATAAAGCACTGGAAAAAAACAATAACACTCAAATAACCCAAGATAGGGAAGCTTCCCAAGCTGAAAAAACATGTGAACAATTGTCAGAATGTGCAAAGCAGGAAGGCTCAAACCATTCAATGAATGCATTGGAAATGATATCTTCTCAATTGTCCTTACCGTTGCTTCCAAAGGCATCATCTGAAAGCAGTAGTGACACACATGAAGCATATGAGTCAACTTCCAGCTTCCAGCGACTTGAGGTCCCCCAAAAAATTGACCAGGACCAAGCTCCATTTTCTGAGGAAAGAGACACAGCTTGTGTTCATCCTGATGAGGGTACTCAGTTAAGTACAAATAGTAAAATTGAGGAGCAAAATGTAGAAGCAGTAGCAAGCGATCTGTCTGAAAGCGTAAGACCATATTGTCCAAATAGCCCTGAGCAAGCTATCGATCCTTCATGTTCCATTGAGCAACAAGTAAGCAATACCAACAGAGAAAGTTCTGTACAGAAACCAAGTACATGCTGTGATGTGTTAAGGAATACTGAAGAAACTGCCATGGAGACAGATAATGACACTGGCAGGGTGGAATCTAAATCAGGTATTGCAGAACAAGCTGTGGTTGAAAGCTCGGGTACTGCCCAGTCAGACAAATCTGAATATGCTCTGCCTAAGTCCCCAGCTGTCATTGAGGCTACTTACTCAAGCCTGGAGGATAAAGCAGGGGAACATCTTGATGCAGAAAGCCTGGAAAAAAACCTTGTTCAAGAAATGCAAGACCTTCTAAAACCGTCTCCAGATAGTGCTACCCAACCACATCTTGTACCTGACGTGAAAATAGAATTAGTTGAGCAGATGACGGTAGATCTAGAAACTGCTGATGACAAACTAGAACAGCAGGATGCTTCTCAAAGAGTCACCAGAACTCAAATAAATTCACAAGTTGGCATGATAAAAGCAGCCTCAGTTGGTTGCCCACAAATAGCTGATACAGATGGTGATTCATTAGCTTCCATCAAAGCAAAAATAAGGTTAACAGAGGAGGAGGACATTCAGGTGCCTCACCCACGGAAGAGGAAGATGTCGAGAGTGCCACAGCCGGTGCAAGCAAACCCTACAGTGCTGCAGGCTAAAGAGAAGACCCAGCAATCTCTAGCAGATGTTGTAGACTCATTAAAGCTTGATGAAATTCAGCCATACGAATCGGAGCGGGCCAATCCTTACTATGAGTTTTTGCATATCCGAAAGAAGATTGAAGAGAAGCAGAAAGTGTTAAGCAGTGTTATCCCACAAGCGCCACAGTATTATGATGAATACGTTACTTTCAATGGATCGTACCTTCTAGATGGAAATCCTTTTAGTAAACTTTGTATACCAACAGTAAGTGTTTTGTTTTTCGTTTTAAACTTCTATGTTTTATACAGAGCCCAGGAGGGGACAAAAAAATATATATCTTCTGTCGTGCGCACAAGGTATATTTTTTTTTTCTCTCATGTCTCCTTCCCAGGCTCCGTAGTTTTAAACACATATATAAACTGTTTAAAATATATGCACAGGTAAGTCCTAAACATATTAAATTGTATTACACTATGTAACACAATTTTTGTTCCTGGGTAGTAAGTGTTATTTCCTAATTGCTTATGCCTCAAAAGTATAGAAAATGGCTATTATTCCCCACAAACTTTGCTTTTGTGACCAGTACAGTGATATTTCAAAATATCACTATTTCCAATGGGAAAATGGGCAAATTTGTGTCTTTCGTTCACATAAAGTCAGAAAAAAACAACATATGAATCCAAATTAACATGTATTTATACTAAAGTAATACAAAAATGACTACAAAAGATTTAGAAGTGAGTAGTTTTTCGAGATTTACGATTATACTGTAAATAAACACACAGTGATAGCAGATATCGTTTCAGAAGAGAGTTAAGGTGGATGTTCGTTAATGTTACTTACGCTTCGAATAATGAATAATTTCTGGCCTAAATAAAGAACCCATACTACTTCTATCAAAAGCTAGTAGTACCACATTAAATCATGTTTGTGTTCATCTCAGCTGCCACTTGAAGTGTGTTTTTTATTTATTTATTTATTATTTATTTATTCATTTATTTTTGTTCTAAGCAGTTTTTTATATATTGTGTTTTTTTTTATAGATAACACCGCCTCCTTCATTGCCTGAACCCCTAAAAGAAATGTTCAAACAACAGGAGGTTGTCCGAATGAAGCTGCGTTTGCAACACAGTATTGAACGGGTATGAAAAGTCCATTTGGATGCTGTGGTTATAATGGTTGCTGATCTGATGTATAGTATATTGAATAGCTATAAATAGTTTTTATTGTGTATTTGGAAGTAAATCGATCTAGCAAGTAAGGAAAAGCTTCCTGCTGAAATTATCAGTTGATGTTCTCTTGTCGATTTGAACCTTCATTGCACATTTAAAGACTGATATTGACTAAGCATTTTGAGGATAGTTAGTTTCACATTAGGATTTGGGTACATCATCCTAACTAGGGCTAGGGCTGCAGCAATTATCACTGCCACATTGTATTAACCTCTGGCCATATCAATAATAGACCAGTTGAGAGAGATTTATATAACAAATTAACTGTTTTTTTCTGTTCATTTTAGGAGAAACTCATCGTGTCAAACGAGCAGGAGGTTTTGCGTGTCCATTATCGTGCAGCTAGAATCCTGGCCAACCAGACTCTACCATTTAGTGCCTGCACTATTCTTCTTGATGCAGAGGTTTACAACATGCCCCAGGACCCTCGGGTATGAAACATTTTCAGATATGCAAATACTTTATTTGTGAACTCTCTGAGGCACAGCAGCTTCACCTGTTCCATTAGTTTATCTAAAAAGTAACACATTACTTTTTTTCTTTTGTTAGACTGATGACAGCAAAATATCAGTGAGGGATCGGTTCAATGCCCGTCAGTTTATGTCTTGGTTACATGATGTTGATGACAAGTTTGATAAGCTTAAGGTAAGCAACCTTTGTGATAAATCTTAACTATAAAGTGTATACAGTACATCATTTTAGAACAAAATAAGTGCATTAATATATTTCTGATAGCATAACTATTAAATGTAAGTTGTTTCCTGTAAAATAATGGTGTCCTGCCACAAGCCTTTATTTATTTTATATGTGAAATAAATATAAAAAAATATCGTTAACTGCTCTCAGTCCAACCAGTATCTCAAATTAACCTTTTGTTTGTTTGAGTGGGAGAGGACAGCATTGTTTTAGGCATGGTGTATTTGCTGTGATCTATGCAATGTTACCATAAAATGTGTTTAATTTATCTGTAATCTATCCCTTGGACCAGTTGTCTCGGGTGAAATGATCATGTCTGCTCCACTAAATGTTGTTTTTATTTATTGAGTGTGGGGATGTATTACTGAGTTCCAGACCCCAGTGAATAGTTTGACTGCAAAAATGTAGCATTTTACAATACAAAAAGCTCCAAAGTTTGAAGAATGAGGGACAGTGTTATAGTGTTTTTTGTTTGTTTGTTTTGATTTTTGTATTATTTTTGCTTTTTGTTTGATCTGACACTGTAGTCACATTTTTAGCACCATCATAGGGAGTAATAACTGATAATGACTATTTCCGTAGTTCATTTGAATTAATTTGTAAACAACAAGCACACCCCACAGCTATATTTTAATTAAACAATACGCCTTTCTAATTGTGTTGTTAAGACTTAGCCAGCAATTTTAACAAGCATTATTTTATTTTGTTTAAAAAGACGTGTCTTCTGATGAGACAGCAGCATGAAGCAGCAGCACTGAATGCAGTACAGAGGCTAGAGTGGCAGCTCAAACTACAAGAACTTGATCCTGCAACATACAAATCTATCAGCATCTTCGAGATCCCAGAGTTTTATGTCCCACTGGTTGACGTCAATGATGACTTTGAGTTGACACCCATATGACCTTTTTGTGTTTTGTTTCATTGGGTTTGACTCAAACAGAGCATCCGTGAGCAAGGGTGTAAGAAAAATGCTGCACTAAAAACCAAGAGCTGTAGAAAGGAATAGTTTCCAATTCAAGAGCACTTAACGCATCCTGTGGATTCTTCCAGAGGGTTCAGGTTTTTTTGGATGCTGAAGATGGAGTTCATGTTCTTAACTTAAAAACAGAAATCCTGTTTCCCAATCACAGAATTATTGACGGTGAACATTGAGTATTCTGGATGTCTAGACAATGTAAAAGTTAAACAGTATAATATGAGAATAGAGTTCTAGCTTGCTGTTCTCAGGAATAGGCACTTACTACAGGGGACTAGAAGCTGGTGCTTGCAGCGCTGGAAGCTGCTGAATGACACAGAAAAGAAGAATGGATGTGTTCTGCAATATAAAAGAATGCTTGCACATCTATAAGCAGATAACTTGATACAAAGCCTGCTTTATGGGATTGTGGGATACCTTTCGTCTGTATAGGAACAATAAGAAATTTATTGAAGGTTTTCTTAAATGTACAGACTGTGCTCTTAAATTTATTGTGTTAATAACTTATTTTATACATAATAATTGTGCATTTGTAAATAACCATGTAATTATTGTTTTTCAATTTGTAAAAAAAGATAATGAGATAAAATAGATATTTTGATTGTAAAAGTGTTTTAATGGACCAAAGTTGAAGTTTTAAATTGAGTGTCATGTGTTCCTGGCTAATTCTAAAGCATGTGTTGGATTTTTTTACTTGTTCCATTACTGCAGCTGTTTTAGATTTGTGATGTGTATGCTGTGCATGCATTACTGGTTTTGACTGTGTCTACAAAGTTGTACTGTGGACTGCAGTGAGGTTTAGAAAACTGTTGTTCCATGCATATTTGCCATTTGTTCTGTTATGTGCATCACATACTGCAGTTTAATTTTCAATTTGTGTATGTTGACTAACACACATTTAAAAAAAAAAAAAAAAAAAAAATGTAAAATGTTACTTTTATTACTGTGTGACGTGGAATAGCAACAATCTATTTTTTCAACATATTGCCTTTTGAACCTATTTTAATATTTGCTTGTTAAATGACATGTACATATTTGTAATATATTGTTGAATACATTTTATTGGTCCTCTGCATTCAGTATCAAGATGTTTGTTTTTGTTTTGTTTTTTAATGGTGATGTTCAAGTTTTACATTCGCTACTTTCCTTGGGTTGCCTTTTCAGGAATCGTAATAAGTGAACAACTTTCATTATGGTAAAACCACAATATTGTCACATAAGAAACATGTTTAACTCAGTGTGTTACTTAACTGATTAAATGAGATTGTTATATATCCACTAGTAATTTGTTGGTTGTTTAAAATATATAAATATCTAGCTAAATAGATAGATTGTTTGTTTGTCCTGGTCAACAAATTTGCAGTGGAGATATATAAGTGGGTTGGAGTAGTTCACAGAATATAGATGCTGCAGAAAATCATAAATATATTTAAATGCTGTTTAAAAATAATTAATCAGCCAGTAGATGGCAATACAGACCAAATGTGAACACTGAAGCCTAGTTGGAAGGAATAATGTCCCAAGTGGCCAGTAATTCTAACATGGCTAACATGATGTTGTGCTCAAGGTGCAACCCAGAAGTAGACAATGTGAAAGAATCACCTGAAGGTCTCTTTTTTAATATGTTAAACTGAACCAAGCAGAATCTTTTAAGTGAAATTTAAATGTAAAACTATATTACTCAATTTCAGAGACAATCATGTATTGGAGACCCAGAAGTAAAACAGCTGCTCCAGGATTCTCAATTTAAAGATCAGCAAGTTGGTGAAGCTAATTTGTGCAATACTGCCCTAAAAGCTACATATTTTAATCTTTCACTACCTTAGTGTTATGGTTTTATTTGGCTACAAAATACCATATTTTGTTATGCTTCTAAGACAACTATCTGAATTACCAGAAAAGTGACAAAGCAACCACTTTCTGAATCGTTATTGTATTCATTGCAAAAAGCTATGTTAAGACAAAGTTAAGTTTGCGACACAAACTCACGAAACTGGGTTTATGTTTTTACACTACAGCAGTTTGAACTGAGACGTGTTCTACCTGTTCATTGCAGCACAGACAGAGAAAGTGTGCAGTCTCAACAGGTACCCACATGTGTAATAGTTGGTCTGCCTTCACTATTGAATAAGTAATACATAACTACAAATATATCATTTTAACTTATTCTATGATCACTTTCCTAATTCCACATTATTATTTGTTTGTTTAGCAGACTCCTTTATCCAAGGTGACTTCCAGAGACTAGGATGTGTGAACTATGCATCAGCTGCAGAGTCGCTTACAATAATGTCTCACCCGAAAGACGGAGCACAAGGAGGTTAAGTGACTTGCTGAAGGTCACACAATGAGTCAGTGAGTGAACCAGGAGCTGAACCGGGGACCTCCTGTGTACAAGCCCTTTTTTTAACCACTGGACCACACAGCCTGCTATGTCCTATCCTATTATGTCTAAAAACATTGACAAAGTAAATATTTTTGCTTTTCATCAAGAAATCATCATCTTGATACAGATACACTTGTACTGTAATTCACTTTGGAATATAACCACTTCTGTATTTCTTGCCAGATGCTTTACAAATACATTTATTTTACAAAGTGTACTTAATTACATTCAGGTGGTCTTGACATAGAGATCACACAACACTGCCATTTTGCTGTTCCAAATCTGCAAACATACAATGCTTATCTAAAGTACTGTGGTAACACTTTTTTTTTTAATGAGAACCATGTGTGCCATATCAAGAAAAGAAAAGAAAACAGTGGTTGTATAACATTGGATGAATGTATACAGCATTTATTTTAGGGTTTCTGATATTCTGCGTTTCACCCCGAGTAGGCCAGGTGCGTGCATTCACCTTACATACCTTGTACGTACACTGTAGAAATAGCTTCCGCTATTAAATGACAAATTAAATTATATATTATTGTACATATTTGCTGCTGAAGTAGTTTTGTTTGTGTAGTTACACTGTTGTGATTATTGTACGTGCTTATAGTAATTGTACATGCGTATAGGTGAGCACCCCTATAATTGCTTCAGTGTTAACGCTAGGTCCTAGACCTGCTCCCGTTCCCACCAGTACTTTGTACAACAAACAAAGTTACTTTGCTGATTCACTAGCAGCCACTGGGCTCATCTCTGCTTCTGGTCTGACTGCTCTGACAGTTCTTACCGCAGTGTTTTTTTGTCAGTCTGGTTTCTGCTTGCAGTGCCATTGCGAAGGCTGTCATGACTGACAGCAGGCTTCCTCCAGGCTGTGTTTGGTTTAAGCCAGAAGCTATACAGATGGGCATTCCTATATATTGCTTCTTCGGTAACTAGGTCACTGATCTACCACCGTTCTTAGTGAACAAGGTTACCTTTAACGGTAGTGTACCGTTCCCTGCATCGTACCTTACCGTGCAGTATGCACTGTACCATGTGTACCCTGTGTACCGCGCATTGTTCACTGTGGGTACCGCCACGCTGCGTGCACCGTACAATGTGTACCGTACTAGTGCTTAGGCACCTTGCATGTACTTAAAAGTAACTAAGATTAAACAGTACCATCCCTGAATCGAGTACCAGCGGACGCGGTTTGAGTCTCGACTTGTGCTGTTTTTATCTTTTTACAGCACTGTTGCCCGTAACGTACTGTTCAGCAGGGCTGCTGCTTGTGTTGTCTGAGACAGCAGGGGTTTTGTTACAAATACTGTATACTGCACGAGCCCTGTTACAGTACATACTGTACACAGGATCTTCAGCCCCCACCCTGTCTATACAGTGGCGTTGCTGCTTGAGCAGATTCATCCAGCCTGGGCTGGGGCATTGTCTAGAATGGCAGGGGGGGCGTAGGGGATGTGTAACCCCCATTGTGCACAAATGTACCTACCTTGTGCTACAGGCACCAAACTGGTACCAAAGAGCATTGCATGTTATTTCCAAAATGCCTGGTTGTATCCCAGTCTGCCTGGCTAGTACCAAGCAGGCCTTGTTAGCAGACCAGTTACTGTCTTTAACAAGCTGAGGCAGTAACTGTACATCCTTACTGTATACTACTTGCTGATGTTGATTTAAAAGTGAGTTCTGATGCTTCTTAAGAAAATACACAAAGTCATTTTCTTCAATTAATAATAGGTTTATTATAATACATGCAGGGAATCATGTGCCAAGCACAGAACGGTCAGATTCAAAGTTATTGTGACTTTACAAGATCTTAAATACCCCTTAACACAGGACGGTTCCCCTCCCCTGTTTCTGGTGCGTAACCAATGGTAAAGCAACCTGTTAATGGGTGTTGGTATTTTACATGCCCCTCACCCAGCCAAAGCCTGAATTTCAAAGGGTCTTTTGAAATTCAAAGTAACCAGATCTTATCCTGTTTCCCCAGACAGACAGGGTTTCGAAGGTGTGTAAGATTACAGGGGGAGAGATAGTTAAGGATTTATTCCTTCTTACTACAACAGGAGAATTGTGAAATGGTTAAGAATGTCCACACATGTTGTTGCATGGTGAGTGAGATAGTTGAGCTTGGAGTGTCCTTCCCATCTCTGCACTCTGATATATTACCTTTGGTATCTTAAACTGAGCCAAATCTTTTAACCAATCATAAATCTGTACCCCATGTTTCTAATATGTAATTTCATTATCAGGAATATTAACTGACTGGTTAGCCACCTTCTGTAAAAGTGTTAAACTGCTCCACTATATAGTTAAATGAACAGTCCCAGTTACATCCCCAAAAAGGTCACTTTACCACCATCTTTTGATGTGCAGACCGGAATGGTTCCCCATGTGTAAGAATGTCCTCTGTGGTTTCGGATACTTTCTCATAATAGTCTCTTACACTCTTGTTCCAGATACATGGTAGAGATTGATTACTACATATATCATGGGCAAGCATTGTAAAGTTATACAGGTTAATATGTACAGTTACTGGCTGCATTTTCAAATTGTCCCATAAGTGTACTGGAACTGGCTGCATGAATAATTCTGGAATGGTCCCCTCAGTTCCCATAAACTGCACCGGCCTTTTAATTCACATAAACACCATCAATGTTATCTCGGAACCTGTGGAGAACAAGTGCAGTATTTATTCTTTTGATAATATCTGATTTTATTTCAAAATTCAAAAGGGTTAATTCTGTCCTTGAATTTTCTTAATTAACACATTAATATAGTTATCATCCCCTCTCCTGTGTATGCCGATACTGCGTGTGACCGACTGATAAAGCAAACTCACAAGAAGCACCGTAAAACATTAATTGTGATAAACTGAAAACATATTGTATCCTAATGTGCCTAGGGATCCAATACTAACACATATATTCTAATACTTCAATTTTACATGTTCTTTAAATTGTTTTAAACAGTATACATTTACACATAATTAATGTAAATCTTCATAGTGTAATGTACACTCTCCTCCTCTGAGGGAAAGTTGTAATTACTTTAACGATACCAGCGTAACGAATAATTTAGCAAAAACATTGTGACAATCAAAAATGCATGCAGCATCCCTTTTGGCTGCTTTCCCTGTCCTTTTGGACAAATTTATAATACAACCTCTATTACTCATGCGTTCTGTGGTTTCAAATACGTATTTCATAGATTCACCCGTGTCTTAAAAAACATAAAACTCATACACAAACAAACTTAACATTTTCATTCATGAAAATACTTTTAATAAAATATTTCCAGGTAAATAACTTAAGTGTGTTTCAGATTTAAAGATCTCCAAAAACATTTGTTTTCTTTCTAAAAGTTTTCAGTCAGTCTAACAAACCGTGATCTCTCTGCCTGCATCTCCGTGCTGACTCCACCCTTTAGGTGTCTCTTGGTACGAAGCTGATCAGCTAAACGGTGTTCTTAACAGAAACAAATTATTTCCCCCTGTATTTTGCTATAGCTTGTAACATATTTTAAACTTATTATTCAAATGCCCTTGGTATACACCTAAGCAGCCTAAGAAAAAAAAGTAATGTTGTTCAATTGGCAGTTGTTACATGCTAGATTCCTTTCTAAAGGAATAAAGCCTTTCTCTCTATACCCAAATAAGATGATGCTGTTTTTGTCTTTGACTCTGCAAGACGGTAAGAGAGACCCTGCATAGATTCCCAAAAACAAGCCTGCCACTTTCCTTTCTAGTTAATGGTCTATCAGAAAAACAAAATGTTCCTCATGTTTATCTAAATTAATGGAAATCTTTGGGTTTTGTTTTCCTTACACATCTCTGATTGTTGTGTGGCAGCCAATTGCCTTTCAACCATAGTACTTGTAATTGCTTCTAACCACTTGACTTGCTCTTTCAAACTTTTATTTTCAACAGGCAATTTCTTAGTTTTCCCTTATAAAATCATATCTTGTTTTCAACTCTTCAACAGTCTGCCTCATTGCCCTTATGCAAGGCCTGTTTCACTTTTTTGTTCTTTCCCTTCTCATTCCATGACACACATTCCTGCCCTATAGTATTGATCAGTTCATTACTCTTTTTATATAGGGTTCCTCTCCACTGTGTTTCAAAATGTAATCTATACTCCATGTTCTCCAGTCATTGACCTGATGATCCTCACCCTTATCTTTCGACATCTTTGGAGTTGATCAGACTGCCTGAATGACTAGCCTTTACACAAAAAAATCCCAAAAAATAAACAAACCTTTTAGTTTTGTCTTGTTTTCATCAACGTATTATATTCAGAAATTCTGCTTCGATTTATTCTTTGCACATTTCATTTACACTTTTGTATGTGTTATTGGGCTTAACTGGAACTTAACGTCTGATCGTTTCTTATCTGAATAAAATAAGAAGGTCTTGATTCAAAGATTCCCTCACACTGTCTGGGCCGAAGGTAGAAACAGTCTCCGTCCGTTCGCTTCGTCCTGGTCCTCTGCAGGGAATTCAGGCTGGGCACACAAGTTTCTCTGTAGGCAAAGTATCGTCCCCCCGGGTATTTGGAAAAAAAATGATCAGGAAACAGTCTGATGCCGATGATGCTGATTTAAAAGTGAGTTCTAGTGTTTCTTAAGGAAGTACACAAAGTTCTTTTCTTCAATTAATAATAGGTTTATTATAATACATGCAGGGAATCATGTGCCAAGCACAGAACAGACAGATTCAAAGTTATTACTATTTTACAAGATGTTAAATACCCCTTAACACAGGGCGGTTCCCCTCCCCTGTTTCTGGTGCGTAACCAATGGTAAAGCGACCTGTTAATGGGTGTTGGTATTTGTACGTGCCCCCCATCCCTACCCCCACCCAGCCAAAGCCTGAATTTCAAAGCGTCCTTTGAAATTCAAAATAACCAGATCTTATCCTGTTTCCCCAGACAGACAGGGTGTTGGAGATGTGTGTGATTACAGGGGGAGAGACAGTTAAGGATTTATTCCTTCTTACTATATATAACAAGAGAATTGTGAAATGGTTAAGAAGGTCCACCCATGTTGTTGCATGGTGAGTGAGATAGTTAAGCATGGAGGAAAAGAAAATTCAGGTTTCTCAATTTACACACACACACACACACACACAGAAATGAAAGTAAAGTGTGTGTGTGTACCCAAATTGAGATGTGTTCAAAAGATGTGACTATGTCATGTGCTCAGGTATCCTTGAAAATGGCTTGCCAGCAAGAAATTACCATTTGTTAACCAGCTATTATTGTGATTATTGGGTTTATCTGTTTTTTCCAGCTGCCAGCAGTTGTTCGTTGGAGAAGGAGAATGGCTGATTTAACCATCTTCTCAAGAATATGCAACTTCAGATGACCTGACCACTCTCCCCCTTCCTCTGCTAATCCTTATGAACTAACAGCGTATGGGAGATTTGGGAATTTAGTCACTCAAGTGTATGGAATGTGCACGGTAAACACAGATCATTTAAACCAAGCAGAATAATATCTGCTGTTATTTCTCTTTTCCATGTTACTTGCTATTTGCATCAAACTGATTTCTGCGAATTTTGTGCGCATTCCTCAAAGGCGCTCTGCGTGTCTAGGAGCTGACATTCCTGTCTGAGGACGTGGTCAGATAGAGCATCCCCTACGGTTAAGCTGTCCCTGTAATGGCGGAGCTTATGCCATTGGTCAGGAGGCCACTGCGGTCTTGCAGTCGCCCTGGTCTACAGATCCGCCCTGTTGCATTACTGCACAGCGACTTCGCTGCTTGAGCAGATGCCCTCTTGAGGGCAGCAACAGTACTGTACACTACTCTACCAACCTGGTGCTACAGGCCTTGAACCGGTACCATTTTGACCCACTATTGACCAGGGTTTTACAATCCCCAATCTGGTAACGAGCAGGCCTTGTTGACAGTCCAGTTGCTGTTTTAGCAAGCTGAGGCAGCAATTGTACATTCTTTGGTACATTGCTAGCTATTTGCATAATGACTGGGTTTGATCCCTGTGACACACACAAGGCTAGCCCAGCTGTGGACAAGCAGATGCTCTTCCTGCCTGAGGCAGCAGCACCCAAAGTAGACACTGGTAAACTGCATTTTCTGCAAGTGTTGTTTCTACTGCAGCTCTACAGAGCGCTCTGAGTACCTCACCTGTACAGTGCTCTTCCCCATCACTAGAAAAATGGGCTATTCGTATGAATGGGCAGCAACTTCAGATACCCTACTTCACATGTGTCCTGTACAAGCCTGGTTCAATAGCAAACCTCAAGATGGTAACCTCATTTGGGAGAGGTTCGGGGAGCAGAGATAGATCTCTTGCCTCCCAGGAATCAACCCACTGTCTCCTCTGGCTCTCCATAATAGGAGACGGAGACCCGCTGGCAGTAGATGCCTTGGCAGCCACCCATGGAGTCTGCCCAAGCACCGTGATCTGCTCAGTCAGGCACATGGGACCTTATGGCATCCGACCCATCAAGCCTGTAGCTCGGTGTCTGGGCCCTGAACGGCGGCATTGAGCTATCTGAGTCTGTCAAATAGGGCTAGACTGCAATTTTTCAGGACCTGTTTCATAAGAAGAAATCCCCCTCTACATTAAAAGTCTAGTGGTTAGAAAGTGGTTAGACGGCTTTGTCCACCTATGAAGGACATTGTTCCTCGATGAAGGTTAAACGAGGTGCTCAATGCACTCGTGAAGCATCCATTTGAGCCTCTGCATTCAGCTAGCTCAAATGTTATCGCTGAAGCGACTGTTTGCTTGCTGTCACCTTCGCAAAGCGAAGTGAGAAGCTGCTTAATATTTACAGAGGCCAAGACAAGGGTTACGCTCTGTACTGATCCAGCTTTTTGCCGAACACTATCTCAGCATTCCATGTCAACCAGTCTGTGGATATGGAGGTTTTCCCCCACCTCCTTCCAGTCTGACAGGGAGCTGCAGCTTCATATGCTCATCCCAATGCAGTCCTTGGCGTGCTATGTTGACAAGGTAAAAATTTGATGGCAGTCTGGAAGATTTGTTTTCTGTTCCGGGACAAAGTCTTATGATCAAGCTTTGTCTAGGCAGAGGCTGTCCAAATGGATAGCAGATTCATACAGAATCTCCTGTATGACAATCCAGAACAATTCCTATATGACAAAGTTGTATACATGACTTGGTTAAGACAATTTCATATAGGATTCATATAAGAAAGTTTCAAATATAACTGGTTCATGGTACAGTATTGGATTACAATTGAGCTCATTATAGATGCTATGGTACAGTACTTCTGTTGTATAATAATAGTACAATGGTGCGCCGTGGTAGCTCCATATGACAATATATTAATAAAAAAGGTACAGGTTAGACTCTAGTATTAAACTAGTTAGCACAATAGCACTATTAAGGACACAATAATTGCATGTTGTCTTAGAACTGGACTATAGAGATTAAGATTAGTGTGGTACTCCATATGGTTTTAAACAGCCTGGTTTTGTATTTTACTCTATGAATTGTAATGCGGTGTTGGATTACCTAACAGCATTGAATTCTACCTTGGCCATATAAAAGTAGTGTGCCATGTTTACCATTCAGTTCACTATTAACATTTTTTTTCAGTTAGTTTGACCATGGTACAGTATTTTGGAGGGAAAAAATAATTGTATATTTAATGGAAATATATAGTCAGCCACTAAAGATAATGGTGGCCTTTCTTTTATACATCAAATACAAAATCAAACATTTTGTATCAGTACATATAATTAATAAAATCAGACATAATATAAACAAGCTGAAATAAAATTATAAACCTGATATTTTTTTTGTTTGTTTGCTTTTAACCTAGCAAATTACATAGTCTAAGCAGGCAAATTCAAAGAAGGGCTGCAACCTTTTAGCCATTATTATTATTATTATTATTCACATAAGAAGGTGCATAGTGAGACGGTTTATGTGAATCCACTGACACCTCCAAAAGGTCAAGATGAGAAATGGCACTTTGTGCAGCCCCATCCGAATCTCCTGGATCATGTGTTAACACAAGTGGGTGTTTAAAGAAAACATTTACATTTTTACTTTAAGACCTTCGAATCCATCATCTTTATCAAGCTATTTCACATACAATAGCTTCAGTCATACAATGTTTGCTGTTTTTTGTTTAACTGTTTCGACATTATTTGGTAAGACTTTACAGAGTTATTGTGGCGTCAACCCGAGTGAACCGGGCACCAAAGAGTGCATGCGCGAGACACACGCTCAGGCACACGGTCTGTGAACGAGGTGAAACAAAGGATAGCGCAGGGTTTGTATCTCGTAGTTCGAGAGGTAAATCAGCAATGTGGAATTATTTTGGAATCATAGTGAATGAAAATAATAAACATGTGACTGGATCCGTTGCTTGTAAAACCTGTCATTATGTTTTTTGTGAACGACTGTGAAAACTGGTACACCATCTCTGAGAAAGCACAGGTGTAGCTATATATATATAATTTGCCATAAAATAAATCACACAAACAATTATAGATACGTGCTATTTGAAAGAAAAAAGTAGATCACCATGGAAAGCCAACTCTTACATTTGTGCATAACATAATAATTTATATAAAGTCACCCATAGTTTGTTATATTAGTACAGCAAAAACAACATTATATTTTAATTGAAAGGTTCTGAAAAGCAGATCTCTCGCTCTCTTTCTCTCTCCCTCTCCGATCACAATGCCTCCCCAAGCTTTCCCACTCGTGTTGACGTCATATTCCTGTGACAGACAAGGGCCAATCAAAACGCGAGACTGTTATGCGGTTCCATCCCCAAAACCGTGCCTCAGTATTTTTTTAATGAAAATTTAAATTTTTCTAATGAAAATGCACTCCTAAACAACTTCCGCTTAGAAAGCACAGAAGTGCCCATTCAAATCTTGCACTTTATGCTGTTTTCTGTCTTTTTCATCTTTTTTAATTGAAGGCATCATATTTTTCCACCATTAAGAAAATAATATGCAAATATTTATCATAGGCAATACATTGTATCTTGTACATTTTTTTTTACCTCTGCAGTTTTGCAATGGACTTCTCATTTTGTCTTTTCATCATGAATTGTTTTCTTTTTAGAGAAATGGATTGTGTTTCCAGTTTAAGTTTGCAAAAAAAATGATGTCTAATTAATGGTTTGCAAAAAATAATGTATAATTAATGGTAAATGTACCTCTGTTTGACAAAAGAAAACACATCACCTCTACCAAAATCTCACAGCGTACCACTTTCTAACATTACACAGGTCAAGTTTTGGTACGTGTACCACATTGTGACGATGCACCACTTTATAACACTATACCAGTATGGTTAAATTAAGTATAAATAACATGTATATATTAAATGTTAAATCATATTTTCATAGGAAGATGGAACAGAGGGAAATGAGCAGAGGCTGGGTGAGGAGGGTAACATTCAAACGAAAACAAATAAATATGAAAAGTATGTGAGACGTCTCCTTAGCGGACCTGAGAAAAAACCTGCTTGTAGGTTTAGATCCGAAACTGGGAAAGGTAGCTGTAGCTATTACGAATTAAGAACTATTATCGTTTGGTTAATCTCCTTATTCTAAGCCGTTGTTTCATTACTGTGCTTATAGAATTGTACATTTCATTCTTGATATCTTACAGAAAAATCACACATCCCTGTTTGAACTGTCATATAACTTACGCATTCAAATATGAAGTTACTGTAATGTAATACTTTTTAATATATTATCAATCATACTGGTACACACTGACTGACCAGTTTAATATGTTATTCATTACAGTACTTTTTTGGACAGCTTTGTTTTGGATTTTAGCAGTTTAGTAATTCAGATTCGTGTTGATACTTCCCATCTTGATATATATACATTTTTTTTTTTACAATACAAAAAGCTTATTGTGTTTTCACAAATGTGACAATTTGAAAAGCAGCATTGTGTACCATGTATCTACCATGTAAACAGTATTCACCCTTTGCTAAAGTGAAAATAATTTGAGGTTTTGTCGTTTTAGAAATTCTGTATTTTTGGCCGTAACCTCCCACTATAGGCTACTGTTTGCATGTAAGGTTGTATTTTTTCACAATGTTTCTTTGAAAAATGTTAGCCTGCTCAGCTATGGGGAAATACTATAAAACGTGGAAAAGTTATGAAAATAGATTGAACAACAAGTGTCCAGTTGGTTTAGCACTTCAGCCTCATATAAGAACACAAAGTTTACAAACGAGAGGAGGCCATTCGACCCATCTTGCTTGTTTGGTTGTTTGTAGCTTATCGAATACCTTCCTCACAATTCTTGTGTTCAATGAATTGAGTTTCGTTCCTGACAACCTGTCTCAGCTTTTGCCTACAAATATTGTTGAATACCTTAATATCCAGCGCTTTGAGATTTTCTACAGAAAAGGCGCTATATACAGATAAAATGGATTGATCCAGTGTTTCTGTGTTTTTGTTATCTTTGTTTTATTTGACCTAATAAATAACCAATTACAACATATAAAAGAAACGTGCCTTTTTTTAGTTAGTGTTTGGTTAGTAATTGTAGTAAATTGTAAGTTGATTAGTTATATGTGCTTGCTAGCTGAGGAAAGGGACGAATGCAACTCCATTGAAGAGTCTGGTCTTCACTATTCCCTCCTTTTACATTGATACTTATTACTGTAGTTGAATTCATGACTCTGCAATGCGTATAATAACTTTATCAAATGATAGTCCTTAGGAAAGCCATTTCGTGCTCCTAATAAATCAAGTTTGCTCTTTTACATGCTTAAAATGTCTGTAGCTTGAACCCTCACCACCCCTCACTAGGGTCCCCATACCTCCTGTAGTCTCATTCTTTTCCAATTGGACTTTATACCATGCTTGTCCCTTGGGGTTATGTACCTACTGTCCAATTTACAAAGAAAGTACCATGGTACATTTTTCATGGTAATACTTTTTTTCTACAGGTGGGGTAGCCGAAAAAAACAGTCAAACTGCTTTTAAACCCTTTATTTAATATCTCAAATGTCATGTTTATGATGGGACCTTTGACACAACTTAACTACAGAGATGCTACAGCTCCTCTTAAACCTCCATGTGGCTTTTTCCTTTGAACTCCTGAATCTGTTTCCAGTAATCTCATTTCTAACATGCCACTGGTATTGGGTGGGATGCTCCGCCCCTTCCTTTCATTGCATGTGGCACCTTCGCGTTCAGGGTCTTGCCCTTTTCTGTTTCTGAGTTAAATCAGAGGTGTGTTTCTTTAAGCAAAAACCTATTCCAAGGCATAGCTAAATAAGTTATCCATTCCAGCTGTTTCAGATAGAATGTTTTGTACATATGTTCTTAATTGACTGCAAAGTCTGTAAATATAGTTCAGTATGAAAATAATGTTTTTGACTAGCATCATGCTGCTTATTTTAAAATGCCCCTCTGATTGCAGCGTTATAACAAAATATAAAAAACTTAGCTGTACAATGTATTACAAAGCTAGCGATGCAAGGCCTCAAGTAGCACCCAAAACCTAAACCTTTTTCAAATCCTATAATCCATTATAGAGATGACGGCAAATAAAAGAACGCCAGATTTAGTACCTCATTAAAGTAAAAAAATAAGAGGTACTATGTTGTTGTATATGTGTGTGTGTGTGTGGTGTACCCTTTTAAGATCTAAAATTATTAGGGCACTTGTAAAACTATTTATAAATACCTATGCCTAACTGCTGAAATTCTCCAGTTTTCTTTCAATTTACATTTTAAATAAATCGCCTTTCTCGTGTTATCACTTAACCAGAAAAAAAGATAAACGTGCAAATTAGGTTAGATGAGGCGAATTGCTGTGACAATATTTGCAGAGCTCAGTAGAATTGGAGTATTCGTGTTGTCAGTACAACAGATTATAATTCTAATTATTATAATTCAAATTATAGAAACCTAGACATGTAGGTGAACAGTGACAACGCAGTACAATGTAGGCAGTGTATTTTGATTTTGTTATCTATGTTTTAAGTTATTTGAACGTGTTCAGTGGTGTCTACCCACATTTCCTAAAAAAAGAGCAAACACCATGGCCGGGTTTGAAGTGACTGTGAAAAGATTTAAAGCTTACAATAATAATAATAATAATAATAATAATAATAATAATAATAATAATAATAATAAAGGATCTACTATCTGTAATTGTGTTTTATATAATACAATAATTTTATATATAATAGTTGCTTACATTTATTAAGAAGTTTCGCTACTTTGTTTTGGGGGGGGCTTCAAAAGTCTGAACAACTTAAACTGTTTATTGCAAGGATTTCTCTTATGTATCTCTGACTAACCACTGAAGCATAAACCGGTTCCAACCACTGTGAAGTATTTGGGGAGTTGATTTTTAGGTAAGAAGAAATCAATAAATAATAATAATAATATAATAATAATAATAATAATAATAAATAATAAAAGAAAACAGGAATAGGTTGTCTCCGGCCCCACCCCCACTGTAGCAGATAGCAATGCAGCCTGTTTCTCACCTGGAGTTGTTGCCAGCTCTGCGTGAGGCGCTGCTGCAGTTGAAAATGGTCTGTGTGTCTTTAACTTTAAGGCGCCCAAGAGCTGCCCCGCTTGCTTTGTGTTTTGGTGCGTAGCTCACGCCTTCAGAAGAGAACATCAGCATGATTTCGTTCTGAATGCAATTTGGGAAGCAATCTAAAGGAACACAATAACAACAAATACCTTAATAGAACTAGACACAAAGAAGATTGCCAACACGCGTCAGGGTGAGTTAAGAGTTTAAAAATCCTATACTAGTTTTAATGAATGCACCACTGGATCCTTTCAATTTTAGTTGATACAATTGCAATGTGTAATGTTTGAGTGCAATCGATTAGATAAACGGGGGGCGGTGGAATATGCAAAGAGAAAATGGAGCGACCTGCAAAAACAATATAGCATTCAGGGAAATAGTTTATATTGTTACTGTAATTTTACCGAATTATTTTAGCAATCGCATTCCTCCCAAGAATTTACTTCACGATCACAAAAGATAGAAATCGACAGGAAGCGAAAGACGTTTTTGTTGCATACTTTACATTTGTAAACTAAAGGAGAAAAGCAAATTTAAACATGGCAACTTACTGAAACTCGTGGAAGGGCTGAATACTTAACCGACGCATTTTAAAATAACCATTACACTGTACACTTGTATATGAAGTAATAAGGTTAGCGTGAACACATTTTTTTTTCAATAGAATTCTATAGGTTTGACTAGTTGTGTTTTCAATTTTTTTAGAGGCAATGGAAAGTTGAATTGAAAGCAGTGGAAAAACAGTTATTTTCACAGAAACGAATTACAAATTCTATTTTGACAAATTGTACACGTTAAATCTGTTATCTTTTCAACGTAATTAGAAAACGTGTAGTTGGACAGGATATATAATGTTATTGGTACTTTATTTTACAATTACTAAGGGGTGATGATTAACCAATTAAAATATGTTAGGGTTAAGAGAACAAAGATGTAGTTGTCCATAGCTGAAAGGTCAACATATAAGCGTTTGAAATCAAATCATGTTGGTAAAAAACCAAGCGTTGAATATTTGTTTTACTTTCCCGTCTTAACTGTTCACACGCAAGCCCTATTGCGGGATAAACACCCGTGTGCAACATAACCCAAGCTACATAGTTTAGAATTACACACAGATTTATATTTAATTAAATGCATTGTGAACGCAGAAACGTGTTTAAATCAGAGTTGCCATTCAATGAGAAACACCTTGTCGTGTACCAGAGTAAATTGGCATTTTGAAACAGCGTTCTCACAATGTTAGTAATTATTTTGAATTGAGCTAACCAACACCTAACCTCCAGTTTCACATTGGCAAACTGGCCACGTGTTTTGTGTTTTCTCTAGCTGATCTCCTTGGGTATCCAACTGTACTCTCTTATATATTTTATTATAGAAGTATTATATAATCCTTCTTTAGTCCATTTGGCAAACACATACTGTATGTAGAAATGTTAATAGACCATATACTGAACTGTAGTTCGCCATGCTGAAAGTCATTTTACTCTCTTGGTTCAGATTCTGTGGCAGTCCTTAGAAGAGCAGGGATGAGGTCAGGGAATGCTGTGATCCCAGCTGCAGCTGTGTTGTTGTTTCTTCTGTCTGGACTGTCACTGGCTGGTGCCTGCAACAAGGCACTTTGTGCCAGTGATGTCAGCAAGTGCCTTATTCAGGTAAGGAATCATGATCCACCAGGATCGATTATTCACATCCGCAAACAATGTTAAACAGTGGGAAATGACCAATACTTTGAGGTCTATTATTGTATCTTTCAGATGTCAAATAACGCTACTGTCAGTTTTAGAATTTAAAAAAGAACATGGGCTTTACTCTGTTATTTTATCTACCTTTCAGTACATGCCAAATGTTCTGGCATTAAGACTTTTTTTTTTGTCAAATTTTATTTCCAGAGTCAGTAATTACCTAATCCCCAATATCCAGTGGATCAAGAATATCTATTTAATCGGATGTATTCTTTTTAAAATATCTTTTAAAATCAACACACTAAAATACTCTAAATATTCATCATTCACCGTCTGTAGAAAGTGAAAGGGATGATACACAGATGATGAGGTTAGGCAAGGTATTTATCATACTGAGGTAGGAATCAGCTTGTTACCTGTTTTGTAGCTGAAGTAATGGCTATTTTTTTTACTTTGAGAGCATTGTTCTTCAGTACTGTGATTGTTGCATAGTGCATGTGTTATTTACAGATGGTTACAGTGCAGTTTACACTTGCAATTAAGAGTTTTCTACTGTATGTAAGTGTTGTACAGCAATATAAAACATTTTTAAAAACTTTAAAACCGAACAAACAATAACAAGCTTAGCATTTGGAATGTTGCGTGCGGTGCTGTGCAGATTCACTACATTTAAAAGGAAAAATAGTCAAATAATTATTCTGTTAATTGAAACAGCCACAGGTCAGTGCCTCAGAATATACAAAGCTCTCTCAGCGCGCAGGTGGATCAACAGAAAGTTCCAGGTAATGCTGTGGAGCGCTGTGCCTGTTGAACACACCCTGTAGAACACGCTGATGGCAATGTTTGGGGCGGTGAGTTATCTGGACAAATTTGTATCTTTCAGCTGTGCGTAGAGCGCCGGTGACTTGCATAACCTAGTTAGAGGACTTCTTTCATACCTTCTCATTGACCCAGTGAAACACGAGAACAGCCTCTTCTGGGTGTGCAGAGATAACATCTCTTGTGCCTTGAAGATGGCTTGTGTTGATGTCTCAAGGGCTTTGCTGCAACATTTTGACTTCTTTTATCCTACTTTATCAGAGGTACATTTCCATTCTCAGTGGAACATATTTCATACTTTGAACCAAATATATTTCAACACTGTCGACAGAAAACTTTTGGGGGGCTTTTTTCCCCACTTTGCTGCATGTTCATATTTTCCATAATACATTATGTCAGCTTTCCAAATTGAGGGTTATTTTTCAGCTGCTACTGGTTCGTTTAATCTGTCTGGTCTGTGAGTCATAATACAGTTCAGTATTTGGGTTTTATGATTCCGGATTTATTTCTAGGGAATCCAACTCATCTTATCACCACACTGTTGCTGTGCTTGGATCAAAGCTGTCTTAAGTCCTGTTCACTCGGAAAGAAGATGTCCAGGCTCTGTCTTTGTGAACTGCCTATCCCAGTTTATATGCCTGTAGTTTAAAATTATGTGATCTTAACTAAGGCTATGATTTTGTCACGGAAATCATGAAAGTCAGTGAAATCTTGGAAATGGATGTAAAACCACTTTTGATTTGTTGCTTCCTTTTATTTACTACTACTGTGTCTGTAAATGGTTTTGTATGCACGCAGCATTTACGTGTAGCTGTGTATGTCAACGAATGAGATAGAAGCAAGTATGTAAATGTGGGACAGCTAAGATGCACAAAAAATTAAAATGTGAGTGAGCCGTTTTCTGTAAAGACAGAAGAACAAATGCATCGGAGAACAGAAGTTTACCAACTTACAGAGGCTTTCTATACAACATGCTGTTGATTCTTTCAGAATCGCGGAACGTATCAGAAAATGTATTAAAGCCTGGTTCCTACAGCACCTCTGTTTCAGATGAATGGATACGTCAGGCGCAGACAGCTAGCTGTGCAGCTTCACTAGGTGCTGTGCAGGAGCATTTAAAACATTATGCAGAGAGATGTGGGTATTTGACAGGGAGAGATATTTTAAGTATTTTGTAATGACAGATAAAAGATTTGACGATCTGTTAAGGCTGTACGCGTCACAAAATGAAGTAATTCTGACTTTTTACACAGGGTTGGAGACCCTCGACTCTGACCAGAAAATATGTCGGTCTGATGTATGTAGTCAAAAGCAGCAGTCTTTATATTATTGTTTTTGGTGTACTATTTAAATTTGGTGACTTTTCTGTGAATTCTTGTTTTTTTCCTGCACTTTGCCCATGAAATGTACTCAAATTACCATGCCAAAATCGTAACCTTAATCATAACATACAACACATCTCAAGATCATGATGTATTTTAATTTATTCATGCTTAAGACCTCATGCCTTGCCTTTAACACATAATTGTAGTTTGCATTTTCGTTTTGCGATGGACAGATTTGAAATAATGTAGAGCCTGGTTCTTTTTGGTTTCTTGGCATATCGTGATCACACAGCTATCTCAGCGTGCACCTCTAAAAATTCTGTGGCGTGAATTTGTAAATTCGCTGCTGCTGCTACTACAACCATCTGAATTGAATCACTCGCATTATTCAACATTCTTGTATTAATGAGACTGATCTTTTTCATATATCCATTTTACTTAGTTTTACAGTACAGTTTGGAAATACTTCTCTTACATGTTTAAGAGTTTAGTAGCTTCCTCTAATCAAGTTCAGAGTGTATGTCTTACACACCCTTTGCTGTGTCAGGCGTTCAAGCGAAGCAGCCAGCAAACACTTATAAACATATTATAAGTCATCAACTCTAAATAAAAACCAGATGAAACCCCAATATTAACACACTTAATCTGTTTATGTATAACCTTTTGTGGATTAAACTTTTAGAATTTGCATTCTGAGTGCGAGATCTACACTCAGCAAAATTGTAAGTGTAGTTGCTACTAATAAGTTCCAATAGGGATGCGAGTTAAAATTATTATTGTAAACACTACAAAAAAAAAAGCTGTCCTAGGACGACTTTGCGGCACATAAGAAAATGTCATCCTTTTTATACGTGACTTTAACTTAAGATACTTTTGCTTTATGAATAGTTGTAGGTTTTGCCAAGCAACAGCCATTAGGGTGTGGTAGCAATTTAAATGTTACACATGATTACTCAGCATGTCTACACACATTTGGATAAGGGCCTCTGTAAGACATGCTCCCGATAATGGCTACTTTCATTTTCTGATCCCAAGATTTATGTTGCCTGTTGACAAAATGTTCTAGTTCCTGTTTTTGGATGTTGCTTATAAACCATTTAACAAATTACTCAAGTAAGGCAAGTGTGTAAATACTGCAGATGTCAACAGCCACAGGCCTACTAAGAATAGGAGATATATATATAATATGTGAACTCACAACAGCTTACATATGTTACAGACCCTATTAAATGCAGATTATATTACTGCTACTGTTCAGGGATCGGTGCCACAAACGGGAAATTTCTTTTAAATATCTCCTTCTGTTGACAAATGATATCAATATCAAGGACTTTGTTTTTTTTAAACAAATGATTTGCGTAAAAGTGTACCAAATTAAAGCCTATACATAATTAATTTACACCTATGCGTTATATTGAAAAAAAAAACTTCCTTATAAAATGGTATTATACGTATTCACATTTGCCATCTAGAACATTCTGTTTATTATGGATGTTTGCTTTTTACTGCATTCAGGAACTCCATCCACAGTAATTCTGAATGTTTTCATTTCAAATAGTGAAGCATTAAACTTGTGCTTTCATGGTACGGCAATTTTGTTTGACATAATCATTTATAAACCACATTTTTTTCGTCTGGTTCTTCAAAATAATTCCAAATGTGCCTTTGCCTCGTTCTTCATAGAGATGCAGTTGTATTAAAAAATACATAACAAACCATTGTACCACGCCTACTACAGCATGAATGCAGAGGAAAGGAAAGCAGGAAGACCTTGTTGGCATCAGGGGATTGATGTGAGGTTGTCTATTATAAGGGGACTAATCATGTTGTTGATTGAATTTGTAATTGTTCAACATAAGAAAGGAAGGGCTGCCATCTATCATAGAACTTTTTAGTGGATCCACGCATGTAAGCAAACTCAAACGTCTAGCCAGAAGTGCAGCAGAAGCCAGTGTATCAAACTGAGTTTTGAGCAATGGGACATCGTCAGATACCACCCCGAACAGAGCAATAAGCGGAGAAGGGTTAATATGAAGTTAGAAAATTTGGGAGAAACAATTAAAAGTAAAACTCCAAAAAGAAACTAACATTGGGCAATACCAGAAGATGTGAAGTAGAGAGGCAGGAGCCTGCTTACATCTATCACAGGTTGAGTCTAGCTCGGGGTAGATCTTTGACAACCTTTGACCAGTGTAAGCGATGTGCAACTTTAAACTATATCAGAGCGTGCTTGCCACAAGTGGAAGAAATGTGAACTCGCAGCAAAACAGATTTCCACTCCTCCACCAAGAACTGTGAGCCAAGATTCTGCTCCCACAAGTTTTTAATTGCATGTACCTATTTTGACAGGTGTTTTCTTTGATTTTGGTGGTGCAGTGATTTGCGTAATTCCTAATCTTGACATTTTTTTGGATATTGTAATGGCTTGAAACAATGAAGGACCAATCAGCATGCAGCATTCTCACACTATGTTTTATAATTGCTGCTTGAATTATTCCAGTGTTCAAGCCACTTCGATGCAAAAAGTGCTGAGTTTGTTTTTTTTTACTGTCAACTTCCTTCCACCCCCCCCCCCCCCCAACCCCCCCTGGAATTTCCTCTGGGCTGATTTTAAGTAGTAACTTGAGTTTTAAGTTTTCTGTATCATTTAGGATTTTGTTAACTTCTAATCCCTGTTAAGCCAGCATTTCCCTAAACAATGAAAATCAATGATCTTGTTAACTAGTCTAGCAAGTTATTGATAATATCAGTTTCTAGAAAAAAAAAAAAAAATATGTATTTGAACTTAATTTAGATCTTTTATTTAACATGTAATCAAGTGTAATCAGGTGATCCAAAACTTTTGGGCATAGCTCTGTGTCACACATAAAGTTTTGCATATTATATATATATATATATATATATACATATATATATACATACACAACCGCTGAACCGCTTATCCATGTCATGAAAACTTGATATTAAAACTCTGATATTACGATCATTAGCAGAAGTTATCGAAACTTATTTAGCAGAAGTTATCGAGAGGATCAGTGTCTTTGTAGCCTAACATTATAAGATACACAAGTGTATTACACTTGTCATACTGCATTCTGTTAGATTTTCAATTCCTTTTTTGTATTGCTGGAAGAAGTACCTTTCATAGAGTGTTTGTTCAAGTTCACACTTCCTTCTTTCATACTTGAATGTAAGTAAGAACTGTATTTATAAAGGTGTTTATCGATAGTTTTAGGATTTTTACTTTGGTAATTTTTATGCTTTAAATAAAAACAAAGCTAAGGTGTTTTAGCAGACGGTTAGTATAATGTTGCTGAGAATTGATTAAAAGACAAACACTTCAAAGAAATTGAAGAATGTGTACATTTTCAGCTTCAGGCATTGTGTGGAAAAGTTGCAGGAGGGAGAGGTGTGTACTTGTCCTCTAATTGCCAATACTTTGCTGACACTGCAAGGAAAAGCAGAGTTTGTGAAGTAAGCTTGGATTTGTAATATTCATTGCCTAATCTTCACTTATTATCCCCCAGTGGGGAGGAAATCACACTTTTCCAGTTGTCATGAAACTTGGTATTAACATTACTTAATTTATTGAGAATATCAGATTCTATGGGCTATAGTACACAGTCCATCAGTCCATCAGTGTGACACATGTTCTTTACATATATGTGACGAACCTTATCCCAGGGGTGTCAAATCACAGTCCTGGAGGGCCATTCCACTCCAGGTTTAGCAGGTAAAAGTATATAATTAACTTGGTTTACTTTAGTTTTATTTCGTTCAGTTAAACAATTTAAAACAGGGTTGGAAAAAAGACTTTGGTCGCCCCTGACTTACCCAGTTCTAATGAAACATGGTATTAACATTATTCAGCATAGCTTTTAAAGTTTTGGATTCTGGGGATATATGGAAGTATCCGTCTACCCGTTCGTAGTATTTATTTTCACATCTGTTTTTATCTCATTTCAAGAGCCATGGTTCTGCCCGCAGTTGAGCTTGGTCATGACACACAACGGTCTCAAATAGGCACTGGCAAGGTCAGAACCACTACGGGAGGCCAGTTGTAACTGGAAAACTGTAGTTTCATCCATGATAGATAATAAGGTTATTAAAACATAGGAAATAAAATAAAAAAAGCCAAATAAAACTAAGAATGTACACTATATTATGTAGTTAATTACACAATATATATTAGTGATTGCCCTTAAAAAAATATTTGTAAATACGCATCTCCATTGGATAGTTTCAGGCAATAGCCTATTGATCCAATACCAATAAACACGATGGGCCCTCTATTTGCTGTGATCTAGTTCATTTCCTAATGGTTGTTTTTTCAGATTTTCTTTCCAAGTGATGTATTATGATGAGTGGTATTAACTTTAGTACCACTCTGTCTATATTCACTGCAGTACCTGTAACAAAAGCTCAGTAATTCAGACCCACATGCTGGTTACCAGCAGAATGAAACTGTTGTTAAAATTCAGTAGTGAAAGTGGAAAGCTGCAAAGAGAAAAAATAAAATGTTCATTTATAGCCAAAAAAGGATACCTTCCCTCAAAGTGCTGGAAGGTGTGTTTTCTGACATAACTTTTCTCCTTCTTGCACAGGAGCTGTGTCAGTGTCGACCGACGGATGGGAGCTGTTCGTGCTGCAAGGAATGCATGCTGTGCCTTGGTACTCTCTGGGATGAGTGCTGTGACTGCGTAGGTGAGGGCTGCACACTGATCAGGAGGTCTCTGCTACAATGGAGCACCTCACTAACCTACATTACATATGCTGCTAAAACATAATGCTTTTTCTACCAATACTGGAAAAAGAAATTCTGTTACAGTAAACCTGGATATGAACTGTCCTGAAGACAAACTGTCTGCAAGTTTACAGGTTGGAAATAATCGTTTCTGTGGTATGTCTCCATTATATTGTGGACCTGTGCTTTTTATATTTTTGCTGTGGTACACATACCTTCCTGTGGCAGTCCAAAGTTCATATTTTTATTTTCTTCCTGGCCAAAGCCCTGGATTATTATTTGAAACTGAGTCATATAAAAGCCTTTAAAATACAGTACTGCAGTTGTAGTTCTGCCCCAGCCAGCAATCGTCTCACTCAACAGAATTTCCGCTATTATGTCTGCCTGTCGGATATTCCAAGATAAGCAAACAGAAAAACAGCTGTGTTTTGGGGTTTTAGACAGTTTGGAAATTACTATTAGGATTAATACCAATGTTTAACTTGTGTAAGTTTATCATGTAAACAAATGACTTGTTGCTCTAAATCTAATTTTGGGTAGTTTTTTTAAAATTTTATTTGAGGGGACATTCCTCATTGAACCACATCAGTCAGGCTGTATTTTTCACAGTTATCATGGATTTCACAATTCCTTTTGAAATTTACCCGTTGCTATGTAATATGTAGTTTCTTGTAAAAGTTAAATCCCATTTCTGAAAGAATAGTGTAACTGTACAAGTGTTTTTATTGATGCAGCTCCTGTTACACTGCATTTAGGAACCTAGCACGCCATGAAATAAGCCATTTTTTACAGTGAAAAAAATACAGCCCTCCCTCTAGGCCTGCTCCAATCCTGGCGCTGACATGACATGGCTGTTTAGACGAGCAGAAGTCAAGACTTTGGTGCATGCTTTTCTATTGGGTTTGCAAGGACAAAAAGTTGCAGAATTTCTGATAAGAAACATGCAGTAGTGGCTGGGGCACCAAAACCTTTAGACAAAAGAAAAAGAGCAAATTGGTCTTTACTTGCTTGAAATGTTTTTATTATTTTTTCTACAGTTCAGTATGGTCCAGTGTTGTGCACTTTATTTTCTTAAACTCCCAGGAGACCATGACTGGGTTGTTCATACATAAGGATTACATTGCAAGAAAGTATTATGTGAATTTGTTTCCAGAAAAACAAAAAGGCAGATTTGATAGGTGCCGCACACACACAGTACTGTTGAAGTTAGCTAAATGAATGTAGAGCGCAGTACCCTGATACCCTTGCTGTTGTAAGTTTTAGATTTAGTACATGGCGAACACATTGTCAAACTGTTTCCTTTAACTGTTAACCTCCAACAATAGCAATAGCAAATTAGATCCTATGTTTGCATGTGTCTGAGTACGAGGTTGACCGAGTTCCTCCCTTTTTAAGAAAGGTATTTCAACTCTCCAGATGTTCACAGTCACAGCCCTGACAGGCAGCAAGCAGCGGTAATACAGAACGTCTGCCGTGGATAGAACAAATCTCTGGATCAGGACTAATTCACAAAATAAGAGGACTTGTAGAACACAATCATTCAATCAGTGATTAACCGGGGCGGATGTAACTTTGTAGCTTGACTGGTTCACTAAATTCTTCAAGACACACAGGTGGTTCCCTGTGACCCTACCCAAATGATGTACAACATTTTACAGCTCCCCCCCCCCCATCTTGTCACATGTTGGCTAACTGGAACACGGCAGCAGGTGATTCGGGGGGGTGCAACACTACTTCCCTGCATTGCTCTCACCTAAAAAATAAATACATAAATTAATTGATACATAAACACATTGCCATGAGATTTACAGTCTGTTTTATTTAAGAGGAAAATACCGTACAGATAATCTGATATATAAGCATTTCATTCATTCTAAACGTATTTGACAATCTTCGTGTTTTAATAGTTTCACAAATCGATGGATTGTGCATGTCCAATAATGAACTAACATCGCTTCTTTTCATGATTTTTTAAAAATCCGCTAATACCCCCCCAGCCCTCATTATATCGCCCCTCACTGTACTGCGGATTCAGATATATCGCGGCCCTGGAGTTGGGTCTCTATTTTTACTGTCTAACTGTGTGTGCCTTAGCTGCAATATACATAGGCAATTGCACTTAGAAATACTCTGTTTTATTTTGTACTGCACATCAGACACAAATAAACAAAACAATGCATTAATATTGTATTGTTATCATAATAACACAAAGCAAATTAAATATCTACTTGCTGAAACGGTTTTTATTTTAGCCCACGAGGTGTTCACGTGTAGCAGCAATGCACTAGCAAAAGCCACAGGGTAGTGACGTCAGCTCCCTAGCAACAAGCCTCCTGTGTTGGGAATGGGATTCTTTCAGTGCAGCAGGTTTCTGCATTTGAGAAAGGAGAGGAAGACTCATGAAATTAATTGGAGACTTAAGTAGATGAGAAGCAATTACCCTTCTCAGTACAAATTGTGTGCTGCTTTTTATGCGAAAAATGAGAAAAAGCGGGTTGCGTAGAGGATTTATACTGCACCCTGACGCCCCCGATAAAACGAGGGAGTGGTGTACCTTAGCGACTATCAATCGTGTTTTTTTTTTTTTTTTTTTTTTTTTTTGGTAACTTTACTAGATTACTGCATTTAAATGTCAGGTTCATGTATTAAGAAAGCAGTGTCACTTATTTGTCAATTTCCAAAAAACGTAAATAATACCTTAAGTTTAAAAGATTAGTCTGTGTCTTGCCAGAGGCTCTCTTTGCGGCCATTTCTGGGTTTCTTTGTAGCAAACAGAAGAGCAGCGTTTTTCACAGCTAGCCAATCACAAGTGAAAGGAGCGGGACATAAACACTTTTTAAAATGTTTATTTGTAGGCGCTAGACTTCCGCAGTTCAGTTTCCAGAATCTTTCGTGGCTCTCTAGAAATATACATGGAGTGTCTTTCTAGCAACAGAACGAGCATAGGACAAAAATAAATAAAAACTTGTTGTCCCGAACGTTGGTCGATATGAATTGCACACCCTTGACTATGTTCCAACTTTAAGATGGGGTGGGGTTAACTTTTAATACTACGCTGCAGTTTTTGTAATGTGTTGTGTTTCTTTTATTTATCCCAGTTAAATTTTTCCTTTGTTTTTGCAGGAATGTGCAATCCCAAAAACTACAGCGACACACCACCAACATCTAAGAGCACGGTGGAGGAGCTGCACGAGCCAATCCCATCTCTGTTCAGGGCACTGACAGAGGGGGAGACACAGCTCAACTGGAACATTGTGTCCTTCCCTGTGGCCGAGGAGCTTTCCCATCACGAGAACCTTGTCTCCTTCCTCGAGACCCTTGACGAAGCCCAGTCTCAGAACGTCTCCGTCCCCGGCAACAGCATCCACACACGCTACGACAGCGACAAAGGTGAGCTTCCTAAACACACTGCTGCCCACTGAGATCCCCCAACGCTTATTTTTCCCTTGATGTGCAATTGCTGTAGGGTAAATTTTGATCTTCGAAGGTTCAGAACACATTACTGAAGGAAGGTTCGAACCGTCGAGCATTATTTGATTGAAAATCGTATTATTTTACAGGTAAGCCATATAAATGGAATAAAACATTCCTATGTAGTTTAAAGCAGGTTATCAGTCATTCACATTTTACTACTACTACTACTAATAATAATACTAATATAATAATAATAATAATAATAATAATATGAACTTACGATTGTAAAGTGACCCCATAGATTGGTTGTGCCGCCATGATACATCAACAGTTGCTTGCACAGTTTGCATTCAAACAAAAAATTTAACAAAAAAAATCCCAAACAGCAGAGGTGTTTTGAGATTTCTTTCAATACAGCTTAGCTGTACAATGCTTTGCTGTCGAAATGGCGAATGAAGAAATTTGCCTGTGGTTAACATGAGCTGGAGGGGAGAGTGGCAGACGCTCACTTTTGTCGAAATTAAAATCTGGTGTTGGCTTATTTTGTATGTTTCAAACACATTCTACCATATCACTTCTCTTACACTCTCTTGTACAGTAGATATTCTGTGCATATTTTACTGAAGCACTGCAACCACTATAGGTACCGCCCCAGTGCTTTGGATAATATACCCTGCTACAGAGTTGCTACGTATCGCGATTTGATTGGATTTTAATACAACAACTTTTGTTTAAGTAATATGCATTGTACAAATAAAAAGATTGATTTGTGCATGCCTATGACATTTAATGTGTGATTTTATGGTACTCGCACATTGTCGAACGATTTCTGTTAACAGAAAAAAGACAAAAACATAGTGTGTGAATGGCGTCTAATGAACCTTCGAAGGTTTAGAACAAACTTCGAGTTCCTGGCTAGCGAACGAAACTTCGAACCTTCTGATACAGCCCTAAAAAATGTTTGTTTGGATAGTCACACTAGCACTAATATTTAAGTGCCATGTCAAATATTTATTGGCTTGTTTAAGCTGTACAGGCTAATGTAGTGCTCCCTCTTTGTTTAGCTTTCTGACGTGCACATCAAACAAACGGGAAGTACTGAAAACAGTGAATTAGTGATTGGTCTTTGTACAGGAAAGTATATTTTTACTATTTACTGTCAACACTGAATTAGCCAAATGAGTGGTTTATCGAATGGTGAAATATCAAAGGAGCTCTGTATATACAACATGTTGCTGATTGGGCTTGGGTCATGCCTAATTATAGCCATCAGCATAGAATCCATGCACACTGTTGTTTTTCATTTATATAGTGCTTGCATCTGGCCAGTTATATATTAAATATGCCACAAAACTATTATATGTATCAATAATAAAACACTTTGGAGTAACTTTTCATAAAGGCCTAATTGCTGGATTGTGTCCTTCCTTGGCAAGGCCGTCAAAAAAAAGGATATATACAATGCTGTGCAAAAGTCTTAGACATGTTGCATTTTTCTACTCTGACGCATTATGAGCATCAACAATTTACTCATGGCCCCCAATAGTGTTTTCTACTATTATAACAACCTTGACTTGCATAAAGAAGGAAACACATTACGTGAAATAGCTTTCAAAGTGTGGTATCCAGAACATAATCAGCAGGTACAGAGAAACGTCATCTGTAATTGACAAACCCAGGACTGGAAGACCCAAAAAGCTGTCTAACAAGGATGAGCAATATTTGAAGATAATATCCTTAAGGCACAGAAAGAAGACAAGCGTTGAATTGACAACAGAACTGGCAGAAGGCACAGGTGGTGTTGTCCATCCATCAACAGTCCAAAGCAACTTTGACCATTCCTTGTTCCCCTTTCTTAACAGAGGTGTTCTTACTACAATACATCATACTGTTGATTTCGTGAGCGAATGAGACTGAGGTTTTGAAGTGTATCCGTTTGCCAAAAAAAGATGTGTAAGGCCACAGGTACCCATTGTTTGCTTGTTGCGATTGAGTTTTATCTTACATAAATGTTTGGCTTGTTTTAGCTACATTATTTCATATATATGGGTTTAAAAATATGAAGTGTTCCAACTATTACATCTACATTGTTCACACCTGTTCCAGACCAGACACGCTATAATGAAACTTTTTCATTATTTATCTCTCAAGGGTTTCTTACGGTTATTGTATTCTTTGCTTATTCGTATGGGTTTTACACATGTATCTCTCCATATATTAATAGGAGCAAAACAGTTCAATGTTCTACACATGAAGTATGGAAGCCGTGCTCTCCCTGCCCAAGAGAAGTCTGGGAGCAACGCTCCCCCGTGATCCCCCAGCACTGCTGCTTAAATGTGTATTTTCAACTAATGTGCTGATTACATTTTTACCCGTTTCAAAATGCTTGAAATTATTTCAGAAATAGTCATTTATTTAAAGGTATTGTGATTTTTATTTATGTTTACCTTAGTATTTATACTTCTAAATAATGCAGGATTGTGCTTCATTGATTTCAGTATTCAATTTTATATGACGAGTTAAAAACTGTAAAGTTCACGAGCAGCACCGAGCAGCAGTCTGTATAGAGGCAGAATCTCCAGACGCCTGCTTCTCCCACCCTGTCCCAGTAGATTCGCTAGTGCCCGAGCAAGCGCTGCACTCATGTGACGTGCATTTTTACAGAGGGAAATCAGAGAATGAGGTGCAAGACACACACAAATATGCTTATGTTAATGCTTTGCAAGAATGGTCTCAAAATAATAGGTTCACCTTGAGAGACTGGAGTTGTTGCCAGTTACTGTGAAAAATATGCACATTTTAGCCTTCAGGATAACACTGCTTGTAAACATTTAAATCAGAATTCCTCTTTATTCGTCGCTTTCTAAACACCTAATATCTCCTGCTGTAAGAAACAGTGAGCTAGCCTATAGAAGAGCTGACACTGTAAACTATTCTCTTGTCATAGTGTTCATATTCAGTAAATTGCTAGTGTGAACATTTGCATTTTTGCAAACAAATAATCATTATACTACAAAATTACATCATCTAAATTAAATTCTGTAAAACCGTGTGATGTATTTATTCTTGTGAGTTTACTTCACTTTCATATTTGTGTCTCTGTTTAGTATATTTATGGTAGTATAATCAATACAGTTTATGTCCTGAGTCTACTGTGAATTATCCCTTACACAAGCACCCTCCACCCCAAGATTCTTTTGAAAAATGCTTGCAATTTGTGCTTGTTGATATGCTGAATGTTTTTTAAGGAAAATAAATAAATAAAACAGCCCTGTGAACTGTAACAGGGTCCCTACTTCAGTCACAAAGCACTCTGCCTTCTTACGAGCTGCTTTACAAAGCTCCCTGTCTTTCAAACAAAGTAACTTGCCAGTTAAGTCGCAGAGGTTAGACTAGGTTTTGCTCCAATGCTGTGAAAGTAATGCTAATTAATCTTGATATGCGTTCTTTGTTCTTCGTTTTCTTTTTTCCCTGCTCTGGTATGATCGAATGACCCAGTTATAGTTTGCTGTTGAATGGGGCATTCATTAAAGTGCACTCCAGCTGAGGCGCTTCTACTCATTAATTCAGATGCAAACTTTCAGCTCGGGTTGTATTTGCCTTGGTGGGCAAAAATTCTCAGACAAGCATGTGTAAAATGAAACTTCACCAACTCTTAGTAGTAAGCAGGCATAGGATTAATTTTGATCTTTTAGAAACTAAAATGTTATCTAAACAGATATAAATGGATTCCTGTTTTGCTTAAATCGTCAATTAACCGTTTCGGTCCTGCTCTACTAATTGACAGCTGTTCATTCTAAAAACAGATGGGCCGTTATTTGTACCATATAACAGAAAAGAAGAAAATATTGTCTGACTTTCCTGGTGCTGTAAAATCAGATGAAAAGCAGGCTGGTTGGATTTTAAAGGAAATGTATTTTTAATAAGATGTAATTAAATGTAGATAGAATTACTGTTTTTGGTCCTAAATAGACATTTTTGTCAGTTCTTCAAAAAGTGATGATCTGGCTCTCAGAACAGTAGAAAATGGCTAAACCAGAAATTGCTTTGCATTGTCATTTAGCTTTTTAATCATCCCTTTTACGGGAGCTTAAATGTTTTAGTAAAGCCATTGCCACAGCAACTTAAACTAAAATCTCAAACATTTAAGATACAGACTTCATACTTTCAGTGTAAGGGAAAACACTAAAGGTACTTGGGACCTGTGACGTAAGATGGCTGCCATATTGGGGTTGTATGACTTTTTTTTGTTTCTGGTAAAGACCTTGCACTTTTGAGATACTGTATTTGTTTCATACACAACTATATTCTGTGATTATATAGTTAATATTCAATTGTGGGTATCATATAAAGAAAAAATAAATGGTGTTATTAATTTTACAAAGCTGCCCCTCCAGTGTCAAAAACTCATATCGGACACCAATTAAGATAATGAGTTTGAAACATTTGAAGGGTTATATAAACTAAAATGCGTTGTTTCTTGGTTCGGGAGACAGTGCACTTTGTAACTGGCATACTATAGAGCAGTGGTTTTCACCTTTTCAGACCGACGTCCTGTCGCATTCATAAATATTGACACATGCTTTAAAGGGAGAGGCAGCATTTTTGTGCCTAACCCCAAAAAAACAGTTGTCAGAACTTTGTTAATGGGACCTATTTTCAAATCTCTTTGAGCTCTGAACTGTCTGATGGAAACATTACATTAAACACGCTCTTAAATCTAATGTTTTTTTTTTTTATCTTTTTAGATCACATGTGCACAGTGGTCTACTTTGATGACTGCATGTCTATCCACCAGTGTAAAGTCTCGTGTGAATCCATGGGCGCCTCCAAATACAGATGGTTCCACAACGCCTGCTGTGAATGCATAGGGCCTGAGTGCATTGATTATGGCAGCAAGTCTGTCAAGTGCATGAACTGCATGTTTTGAAGAAAACTCTTTCTCAAGAGCACAGTACTTCTACAGTGGACAACAAATACAAAGAACAGCAGACAAGAAGTAATGATGACTGGTGTCCAAAACTGCAAAAAGAAAGAAAAGGGACTATAGTTGTCATTTATATCGTAGTTTTATAGTAAGGTGATGTAAAATATTTGCCTTCGCCAAATTCTTTTGTATTTTTTATATTTTTACTGTATATTTTTTGAATTTGTATAGGTTTCTACCAGAGATGTATATCTATAGTATAGAAGATTTTTTTTTCAGGAATCTACACCTGCATAGCTGATCCGTCTTCACCATGTTTACAAATAAAATGCTATGCCAAAAAAATTAAAAAAAGGTCCAGCTTGTTGTGCTTATTTCCTATTAAGAAGAGTTCAATTGCATGTATTTATTTGTAAGGTATTGTATAAATCCAGCATTGGTTTCTGACTGATATGATTGAGTAGGAGAGAGATACTGATATTGAAAGTAAACAAAATGAAACAGCATAGAAAACATGTCAAACTGTTTTACTTGTTTTAAGCCATATGTATTCCTTTTTTGTACCTTATTCATTTTAAATTTACTTTCAGGTTAGGAGGAGATGTAGTTGCTTATTTTTGGAAGAATATAATAGTACAGACTGTCCTGTGCTCTGAATATGTATGTAGTTCACATTCAAGCAGACAATTCTATCGTAATTGATTGGCATCTCAGCCCATTGAATTGAAGGGGAAGCCAAGGGCTGGCAGCAAACCATATAGTTCAAAGATGAACGTCTTGCCATTCAACTAAAGAGCAAGCTCTGTAATCAAGAGGCAAGTGCATGTCATATGTTGATGTCAGTATTATAAATGCATTAGCCACTAGGAGATGATCCATTACAAGTTATTCACAATACTTTTAATTTAAAGACTGGTAAATATATGCATTGTTTCTTTGTTAATTAAAATAGGTTTCATATTCATGCAACCTGTGATGGTGACTTTTAAATATGGTTTGGGTTTTATTCTGATGTTCCGAATACACTTTTTAAAAAAATCTGCCTTTAATTGTATTCACTCACTTGTCTTTCAAAAACTATGCACACAATTCCGTGGCGATCAGAGAAGTTTTTCTTTTCAAAGTCACAATGCCAAAGGCATTTGTGTTCCATATTTTATTATTTTCTGTTGAATGCTTGGAACATTTGGTTTCGTTTTTAGTAAAAGCCACAAGAAAAAAGTTTTAATTGTGTTGTAGGTTTGTCATTTTTGCAATTTCAGTCTTCTGGTGAAAGGGGACTTTGTATTGCTTTCACCTGTCAGAAGTTCAGTAGGACCTGAATTTGTCTCAGACTTACAATCAGATGTAGCACTGACATTACCTACAATTGAATAATAGGGTTATGCAGCAGTGTAAATTTCAAATATATAAAGTGTTATTATGTCCCCTTGCCCACACCAATATTGGAGCAAAAGAACTCTGAACCCTTCTGGATATTTGCAACAGTTAACGGAGAAGCAAAATAAACCTCAGTTGAAAAATGTAAGTTCAAAATTAGCCACGTCCCAATGTTCTTATTGGAACTTAAAACAACTGAGATAAACAGAAACCTTTTCACAGAAGTGCACTCCATAAAGACAAACAGCTTGTGGTTGCAGCCTGGAACAGCCGAACAGCTGGGGAATTTGGTTTAATCACTTGAGTTGGAACTTTTTGGTTTGTTTGTTTCATAAGCAGTGTATGGGAAGGCATTAACCAGCACAAATATGGGTATAAGGAATTATTGACTTGTTCTAATTTATCTTTACCTCTGAAAAATTAAGGCATGAGCAAAGCCCTGTTGCCTGTCCTTCATGAGTCTTGTGCTGAAAACATGCTACAAATTAGATACTGACAAGATCATTTTCTAATATAACAAGGCTTGGCTTGTTTTAACAATGCTCGCAGGTGTCCTCCCACAGACAGATCCGTGTGCCTCTTACAAAACAAAAAACCAAACATTATCTAAAATATCTGTAAAGCTTTATGATTACACTCTTCAAATGGAAAGTGAATGCTCTTCTGCACAAAAAGTCCATTGACAGTATTTTGCAGCGCGCCTGTGTTTGGTTAAATGAAAGCAAAAGTATTGCTGTGCGGCGGTCTTTGGTAGCCCCGAACCCTGTACAAAGGGCCCCTTCTCTAAGAAGTGAGGTGCACAGAATGTCATGTGATTCCAGTGTCTTGCATTGGTAAGTGGCCAAGGCTACATTAATGTAGCAAGTGTTGAAGTTAGCATGTTAGGTGTTGCTGGAATAAAGGCTTGTCTGTGTTTATGCTCCCACTAGAAGCCTGCATCTCATTTTTAGGTAATGGTAAATGTTTATGTAGGATTTGGAAATACTACTGCTTCCCAATAATGGAAACTGCAATGCTGACAATGTATTTCTGTAACATAGGTACAAAGGAACTAGAATCTGAGGTCCTGATTATTAAAGAAAACTTCACTGTAGACTACCAAATTCCCCTACGCCATGTGACTGAAGGACCCCACTACTGTTACAATGCGTTGATTTCTAATCTAAGTGTGGCTGGAGCTCAGACTTATGTTTATATGTAAATCTGTGGGCTTGAGTCTACAGGTGGCCAGACTCACATAATACAGTAATAGCATGTCCTATTTTGTGCCTGGTGGGATTTTGACATTTTTCATTTTAACTACAGTGGCTTGCGAAAGTATTGACCCCCTTGGCATTTTTCCTATTTTGTTGCCTTACAACCTGGAATTAAAATAGATTTTTTGGGGGTTTGTATCATTTGATTTACACAACATGCCGTACACTTTGAAGATGCAAAATATTTTTTATTGTGAAACAAACAAGAAATAAGACAAAAAAACAGAAAACTTGAGCGTGCATAAGTATTCAACCCCCCAAAGTCAATACTTTGTAGAGGCACCTTTTGCAGCAATTACAGCTGTAAGTCTCTTGGGGTATGTGTCTATAAGCTTGACACAACTAGCCACTGGGATTTTTGTCCATTCTTCAGGGCAAAACTGCTCCAGCTCCTTCAAGTTGGATGGGTTCCTCTGGTGTACAGCAATCTTTAAGTCATACCACAGATTCTCAATTGGATTGAGGTCTGGGCTTTGACTAGGCCATTCCAAGACATTTAAATGTTTCCCCTTAAACCACTAGAGTGTTGCTTTAGCAGAATGCTTAGGGTCATTGTCCTGCTGGAAGGTGAACCTTCGTCCCAGTCTCAAATCTCTGGAAGACTGAAACAGGTTTCCCTCAAGAATTTCCCTGTATTTAGCGCCATCCATCATTCCTTCAATTCTGACCAGTTTCCCAGTCCCTGCCGATGAAAAACATCCCCACAGCATGATGCTGCCACCACCATGCTTCACTGTGGGGATGGTGTTCTCGGGGTGATGAGAGATGTTGGGTTTGTGCCAGACATAGCATCTTCCTTGATGGCCAAAAAGCTCAATATTAGTCTCATCTGACCAGAGTACCTTCTTCCATATGTTTGGGGAGTCTCCCACATGCCTTTTGGTGAACACCAAACGTGTTTGCTTATTTTTTTCTTTAAGCAATGGCTTTTTTCTGGCCACTCTTCCGTAAAGCCCAGCTCTGTGGAGTGTACGGCTTAAAGTGGTCCTATGGACAGATACTCCAATCTCCGCTGTGGAGCTTTGCAGCTCCTTCAGGGTTATCTTTGGTCTCTTTGTTGCCTCTCTGATTAATGCCCTCCTTGCCTGGTCCGTGAGTTTTGGTGGGCTGCCCTCTCTTGCCAGGTTTGTTGTGGTGCCATATTCTTTCCATTTTTTAATAATGGCTTTAATGGTGCTCCGTGGGATGTTCAAAGTTTCAGATATTTTTTTATAACCAAACTGATCTGTACTTCTCCACAATTTTGTCCCTGACCTGTTTGGAGAGCTCCTTGGTCTTCATGGTGCCGCTTGCTTGGTGGTGCCCCTTGCTTAGTGGTGTTGCAGGCTCTGGGGCCTTTCAGAACAGGTGTATATATACTGAGATCATGTGACACTTAGATTGCACACAGGTGGACTTTATTTAACTAATTGTGTGACTTCTGAAGGTAATTGGTTGCACCAGATCTTATTTAGAGGCTTAATAGCAAAGGGGGTGAATACATATGCACGCACCACTTTTCTGTTATTTATTTTTTAGAATTTTTTTAAACAAGTTATTTTTTTCATTTCACTTCACCAATTTGGACTATTTTGTGTATGTCCATTACATGAAATCCAAATAAAAATCAATTTTAATTCCAGGTTGTAAGGCAACAAAATAGGAAAAATGCCAAGGGGGGTCAATACTTTCGAAAGCCACTGTATATACTGTAGACAAAGGATTACTGTAATAGAATCATTTAATCATTTGTCTAAGATTTTACCAAGTTCTTTTTATTTTTTTGGTACTTCACAATAGATTGCACGTGCCATGTTACTGTGCATGACACTTGAAAGGCATTTGAAGAAAACACAGTAAGTGGTAAACTGAAAATGGCTCGACAACCCTAAAGATTAAAGTCAGTAGGGCTGCTGTAAACAAAGGACTCACTTCAAAGAAGGTAGCCAACTATATATATATGATATCAGTGTGATGGTAATAAACTACGCTGACACGGGCTACAACCACCACCGCACCTAAAAACATAGAACAAACTAAAATGTAAGTGCCACAACATTTTCTATCACAATTTTCATGCAAAAGTCTAGTTCATAAAAGCAGCAACAGTAATATATGTAGTCCAGTTTTTACAAATGCAAAATACTTACGTTGTGATAAGCAGCTGGAAAATAGGAGCAATTTGAAAAAGAAGCCTCTTATTATAACAAGATACTACACACCTATTTAACTAAAAGGAATGCTAACCATTTTAAATCTTATTAGCACAACAAACAGAATCGTGTGTTTTTCTTAGCCCAGAGTATATTTTGACAACACATATGGCCGTTGGTAGTTTTCAATAACAGTACTCTGCACTGAGCTCAAAGATGTTTTCTCCTTGTCTTCCCTGGCCTCAGATGTGCTCAAAGGACTTTGAGGATAAAAGTAGAGTGTTTTATTTGACCTTGTGTAGTTTATAATATATTATATATTATTAAACAATCCATAAATTAGTGACAACCATGACGTTGGCACCGGCCTAAAAAGGCTCCTGGGCTCAGCCTCGATTTGGCCTCTAGGTGCCCGACCTCAGCCTTACCTTGAATTCAACACTAATGGCTTATGTAAATCATACTATCACTTGAATAACATGTTCCCATTCTGATTATCTCAATATTACTAAAATGGTATGGCCCAAATCAGCACGGATCATAAGGCTAACAATGGATAGAATTTGTCTGTTGCTGTTTTTGGATAGAAAACAAATCATCAACTGAAATGCTGGTCCAGACTATATGCTGCAGATGTGCTGTTATTTAATTTTAAATCTATATAATTTGCAACTTGAACTAATAACCCACCCACTAATGGACTTGTATATACAATCAAATGTTGAAAGTGACAAACTTCCGTTTGTTACATAACTCAAACAGCGATCTTGCACTTTATTTTGTGCGTTGTGCAATGACTGTCGCGGGTCTGCAGGTTTTAATGTCAGTTTGCGGGTCTGACCCGCGAAATACTGGAAGGTGATCTGCAAATCACTCAGGGATCGAGGACAATGTTTACAGAAATGTTTTTAATAGATTTTTAATAATTTTCTTGAAAATAAACTCCTAATCATTCTCCATTAGAATAATTTTTTATGGGGTTGATTAAATTGATCAAATCAATCAATTAGATAGTTTCAATCCTCCAACTCATTTTAAATTTCGAGTTACATGACAATAGTCTAGAACCTTCGCAGAGCGACAGCGAGTGGAAGCGACAGCGAGTGGGAGAAAAACTAAACTTCAAAAAAAAAAAAAAAACCCTCAACATGGTCTTCAAGCCAGTAATCTGTGACACCTGCTTGATGTGGGAAATCCGAGAAAACCCAGCGGAGCTAAACCAAGTGTGCGTAAAGTGCCGCGCGATCCAGGATTTGCATAAACTAGTAAGCATGCTAGAAATGGAGCTGGAAGAAGTGAGACAGCAACAGGATCTTGAGGAACTGGCACACCCACAATTCATGGAAGTCTGCATCACCCCTAACAGACTGAAAGCCACCAGGGAGATAGAAGGTCAGAACAGCTGGGTTCAGGTAGGCAGAAGCAGGGAAAAAAAGAAACTTCGTCAAACACAACCACCAGCAATCAAAACAACCAACAGATTTGAGTCACTTCAGAATTGTGATGAGCAGAACCAACAACAAGAGAATGAAAGGAACAACATCCAGGACCCCATTGACAGTGGTGACCAGACAGCAAAAAGAAGGGAGGTCATGATTGTTGGGGACTCCATATTGAGAAACACAGCAAGTTCAATTCGCAGTTTGGACCCCCTTACTACAACAGTGTGCTGCCTTCCGGGAGCCTCGGTCAAGCACATCACTGAAAACGTGGACAGGCTCCTAGAACGAACAGGAGACGACCCGGTAGTAGTCGTCCACATCGGTACAAACAACATTGGAAGAGACAGACCAAAATCCCTGCAAAACAAATTCAGAGAGCTAGGAAGGAAATTAAAAGAGAAAACCAAAACTGTGGTATTTTCTGGTATACTACCGGCACCTTGCAAAGGACCATATGGACAGCTGGAAATAATAAATCAAAACGAATGGTTGAAGACGTGGTGCACACGGGAAGGCTTCACCTATCTTGATCATTGGACCACATTCTACAACGAGGACTATCTGTATAGACGGGATGGACTGCACTTAAATAACAAGGGAACTAGTCTACTTGGAGAAAAGATCCTCGAGCAGGTTCAGAAGCATTTAAACTAGAAAGGAAGGGGGGAGAAAGAGAAATCAACAAAAAAACAGAAGGGAGACCGCATCAAAACAAGAACAACAACTCAGGTAAGACAACCATTAAATGTGTTTATCTAAATGCTAGAAGTATCAGAAACAAAATTCTAGAACTTGAAGCTACTGCACTAACAGGTAACTATGATGTGATAGGTGTTACAGAAACTTGGTTATCTGAGAGTGATGGGGACGAATATAATATTTGTGGGTATACACTGTATAGGAAAGACAGGCAGGACAGAAGAGGAGGAGGGGTAGCGCTATACATAAGAAACAGTCTGAAGCCCAGGTGTTAAACCTGGACAAAGAAAATAAAACCGAATCAATATGGGTCAGAATAACAGACAAAAATTCAAAGGGCATAATAATAGGAGCATGCTATAGACCGCCAGATTCAGACGGTGAGCACAATAATCTGTTATACAATGACATTAGAAATGTGTGTAGCAAAGGAGAAGCCATACTAATGGGGGATTTCAACTTCCCCCAAATAAAATGGGAAAACCCGGTGGGTAGCGCGAAGGACGAAATAGAAATGGTGGAAATGACAAATGACTGCTTCCTAACACAATTTGTGAAGGCACCCACTAGAGGGGAGGCATGCCTTGATTTAGTCTTTTCAAATAACGAAGATAGAATAACTAAAACAGAGGTCAGAGAACCACTGGCAAACTCAGACCACAACATGGTCTCATTTGAAGTGTTTTTCAAATCCTCAAAAGTAAAGACTAAAGCTAAGGTTTACAATTTTAGAAAAGCAAACTATGAAGGCATGAAACAGAGACTAACAGAAGTAGATTGGAGTAAAATAGAGAAAACACCCACAGAAGAAGGATGGTTGTTCTTCAAAAACGTAGTACTAGAGGCGCAAAACAATTATATCCCTAAAGTAGACAAATCTAAATGTAAAACTAAATTGCCAAAATGGTTTAATAGATCAATTAAAAAAAAATATTCAGCGAAAAAAGGCACTTTACAGAGCATTAAAAAAGGACAAAAAAGAAAGTACACAGAAAGAGTACACAGAACTGCAAATGCAAGTCAAAAAGGAAGTTAGAAAGGCCAAGAGAGAAATAGAAATGAACATTGCTAAGGGAGCTAAAACCAATTCCAAAATGTTTTTCCAATATTACAACAGCAAGAGAACATTCAAAGAGGAGATTAAATGTTTAAGAGATACAAATGGCAAAATCGTAGATGAAAAAAAAAAAATAGCAAATATATTAAATGATTACTTTTCACAAGTTTTTACAAAGGAAGATACTGACAACATGCCCCACATGTCATCCAGTTCCTATCCAGTTTTAAATAACTTTAGCATAACTTGTTAAAGGGACTAGGAGCTCTTAAAATAAACAAATCCCCTGGGCCGGATGAGATCCTCCCAGTAGTACTCAAAGAAATGAAAGGGTAATTTACAAACCGCTAACCAAGATCATGCAGCAGTCTCTTGACACAGGGGTGGTACCGACAGACTGGAAAATTGCAAACGTAATACCGATCCACAAAAAGGGAAACAAAACTGAACCAGGTAACTACAGACCAGTAAGCCTGACTTCTATTATATGCTATGGAATATAATAAGATCCAAAATGGTTACCTATATGGTAAAAAGTAATAGACAGTCAACATGGTTTTAGGAAAGGGAGATCGTGCCTAACTAACTTGCTTGATTTTTTTGAGGATGCAACATCTAATAATTGCAAAGCATATGACATTATTTAGATTTCCAGGAATCCCGCATAAAAGATTAATTCTCATGAACGCAGTTGGGATTCAAGGAAACACATGTACATGGATTAGGGAGTGGTTAACTGTAGAAAACAGTACTGATTAGAGGAAAAACCTCAGAATGGAGTGTGGTAACCAGTGGTGTACCACAGGGATCAGTATTAGGTCCTCTGCTATTCCTAATCTACATTAATGATTTAGATTCTGGTATATAAGCAAACTTGTTAAATTTGCAGACGACACAAAAGTTGGAGGAGTGGCAAACACTGTTGCAGCAGCAAAGGTCATTCAAAATGATCTAGACAAGATTCAGAACTGGGCAGACACATGGCAAATGACATTTAATAGAGAAAAGTGTAAGGTACTTAAAAATGTACAATAAATATCATATGGGAGATATTGAAATTGGAGAAGGAATCTATGAAAAAGACCTAGGAGTTTTTGTTGACTCAGAAATGTCTTCTGTGTGGGGAAGCTATAAAAAAGGCTAACAAGATTCGGATACATTGTGAAAAGTGTTGAATTTAAATCAAGGGAAGTAATGTTAAAACTGTACAATGCACTATAAGACCTCATAATATTGTGTGCAGTTCTGGTCACCTCGCTATAAAAAAAGATATTGCTGCTCTAGAAAGAGTTTATTCCGGGCTTAAAAGGCATGTCATATAGCTGACACCCTGAGATCCTTCAAGAAGCTGCTTGTTGAGATTTGGGATAATAAGCTACTAACAACCAAACGAGCAAGATGGGCCGGGCCTCCTCTGTTTGTAGGTCTTCTTGTTCTGATATCCCAGTTATTCAAGCATTGTTAATTTGATATATATGGGTCTATGTGTGTATGGGTCTTCTTGTTGATATCCCAGTTATTTTTTTTTTTTTTTTTGTTTGTTTTGTTTTTGTTTTTAATGTTGCTGTTTTGTTTTTCAGCAGGTCAAGCTGGCTAGCAGCTATTTAATCTGGTGAAAAAAAAAAAAGTATATTTAATTTCTCAACGATAAAAAAAACAAAAAAAAAAAAAAACCACATTAATAATATAAATACAACTGTAGCCTTCAGCACTTTTTATATATATATATATATATATATATATATATATATACACACCTTACTAGTAAAGTCACCGCTTTTCTGTAAACCAATCATAAATACGAGCAAAGCGTTGACTAGGTCTTGTAGTTTTAATGAACAATATACTATTGCTCGCTCAGCCATTTCATGGTTAACAGGACTACAATTTCCAAGATACCTGGGAGCCGCAACACGCCTGCCCAGTTGGTTTAATCTGTACGTAAACAGCCCAGCAGGAAGTTGCCTATTGATATTCTCTGAAGCAGGTTAGTTGTGTACTTTGTTTATTATGCTTTGTATACAAGTTGATACGGTTTACATGGCTTTAACTTTGTATTTAATTGTTCAAGCAACGTTATGTTTGAGAGGAAAGAGGGTAATTTAAAAACACTGTCGCTCTCGTGACAGTCAAGACAGGACAGACTGGTAAATCCAGCACTAGGCTTAGGGCCTCAGAATGTTACATCTGCTTTTAATGCCGGTATAAAAAGTAAAAAGTAATAAAAGTGGTTGTTCGTTTAACTGTTCTAATTTATCAGGAATATTATTGCTAGTTCGATACTGTCTCTCTCTGTCCATTGTGGGACAAAGTTTTAAAACCCATGTCTGTGTCTGTCAGTGTCATTCTGACTTAGAAATATTACGTGACGTTTCTGTGTTTGGTATTCATTGCACTGAGAGATCTAGCATCGAATAATTTGTAAATTAGCTGGTCCACAGAGAATGTTGTTTTTTCCGGCCCTTTGTGCTCTAGTGGGTTATTCGGCTATCCTCATCCGTGGAATAACTACAGTACTCTGAACGTTCAAGGTGTATCGTTCCAATGTTTGTTTTCTTGTAAAAGTTGTCCATATAAAAGCACATTATTATGATTTATTATTATTATTGGTAAACCTGCATTTTAAGCATTTATTGCACTAAATCAGACTGTGTTAATCTAAAGTGAAGATTGACCTATTGGTTTACTTGTTACTTGAGTGAGTCTTGGTTTTTATTATTCTGTAGCACTACCACGAATGGTACATCCCTTTGTAGTATATTTGTATAGTAAAGGAGAGAACAGCCTATATTGCCACAACAAGCATTTGGAGTGCAGAGTGTCAAGTGATTAGGAGATCAGCAGTTGGAATCATGGTCCTGCTGAGTTGCCAAGTTTGGCTGGGAGCCCTACGTCCATCGGCAGGTTGGGATGGAAAATCAAGTGGAGGTTTCTCAGGGTGCACCTCTACCTCCAGGATTCAGTAGCTTGGTAACATTCATAAGTTTAGAAAGTAAAAAGAGGTAACTGACTTGACAGTGGGAACAGTTATTGTTTCCCTTTTCATTGCTCATTTGTAATTCCTAATATTAATCACATTTCTTTATAAATAAAGCGTTTCAACGTCCTGCCCCCTTATCAGTTAAAAGTCCAATCCATCACAGTCCTCAAGCACTGTATATACATCTTGCTGTTTGGTCATTCGGTGTCAACTCAACCAGAGCTTCCCACCTCAAGATTTTGATTTTGTGTCGTGGAAGATACAGGTCAGGTATGAAACCAACAGATCTTCATAGTTGATGGGTTCATTTATGGGCACTAGTTGATTAATGGGTAGATTAATCGATGCACATTTTTAAATACAGGTAACAGTGTTAAAGCGGGCCCTGCACAGTAATACTTTAAAAAAAGAAATACTAGACATTAAGTAAGAAATAACCCATTACCTGGAAGTGAGGTAAGAATTGTCTTGCCACACACCCTGTGCTATTTCACCTGTAAAATGGCTACATTTATTTTGAAAATAATGACAAACTAGCTTTTTTAAGGAAAAAAAAATAAGAATTATATTATGTATACTTACACTGAGAAAAAGTAGTCCCTGAAGACTGTTTGATTGTAACATATATTTTGTACTTTTTTAATTTGCCATAAACATTAAATTGAACATTGCCATTTATAGTAACATTTTTTTTTAGATTAAATGACATTTGTAAATTGAAAACAGACTGATTTCCCACATCTGAGGGAGGATTCATGGAACAGCCAAACACTGCACCGCACTGGCGGTCTTCAAGAGAAGTTGACCAATAATTTCTGAGGCTGTTTTCACATCGATGCCGGTAACCGGCATAATTTCCCTAGATTGTAAACCAACATTAGATGATCTGTGGAGTAAACGACTTCCTTGTCAGTTTGCACAGTGCCGCAGTCATTCCCGTCCGCGGCGAACTCCAGTTTCCAGGTAAAGGCATCAGTGACCTCCTTGCACTGCAGTATGTTATGGTCTGCTCCTTGTAGCCGTTGATTTGTTGCATTGAAAAGACTGAAGACGTCTGCTAAATAAGCAGTTTTATTTACAAACTCATCAGTTACTTGATCTGACAAAGCAGAATTGTGCATTTGTAAAAACTCTTAGATTTTTTCTTTGAATTCAACAAAGTGAACTAACCCTTTTCTACATGAAAGCCACAATGTTCAGTATGAAGTAAGAAAGTTTGGTGAGCTTCGTCTTCACACAAGTCAGCAAATAGCCATTTATTAGTTGATTGACCTTTTTTGTCATACAATTGTGACAACTGTCATAAGTGTTGTATTGAGGTCTTCAGACAATTTTTTACCTGCCAGGGTAAAATGTGTATTGTTGATGAACCGTGCAATAAAATATTGCACAGTTTGGAGCTTTTTCTTTCAAGCGATTATTGAAGCCTTTATTTTTTACCCATCATAGAAGCTGCCCGGTCAAAACTACATGCAACAAGGTTTGCATACGACAGTCTGTGTAGTGTAAAGTAGCAGTCCACTTCTCAAAAACATTACGATATCAATGTGCAGTGCTACCTGTGAGTTACATCAATGTAACTCACAGGTAGCACTGCATCATCTGCCATTGTAGTCATCTTATCCAGCTGGATACCAAAATAATTTCTTCACAACCTGCTGCCATTTTGTTTATTCAGCCCTTCATTGTATTGTTTGACAGTGGAACAGCCTTTAATTTGTCTGAAACTGGGGTCCACACATTGTCTCAACCATTTCCTGATGTCTTTAATGTGCTTGGCTTCATCTTATCCTTTGCAAACATTTCACCGCAGATTACACACCAGGGCCGTGTTTTGTCATCAGTAAGTCCTTCCATAAATCCAAATGTTAGATAGCTGTAAAGATATGAACGCGTTTTCTTTTTTTCTGCTTTAGGCCAAGGTTCAGTTGCAGGATGCTTTGAAGTCATTATCAATTTTTGATTCCAGATGCACCTGCCTTTCACAAAGTTTCAGATAAGTTACCTCAACATTTCACGGTTGAATTCAAATTCTCGTGATACTGCCTCGTGAACAGAAGGACCAAGGGAAAATTATGATAACTTTTATTGCAACATAGTCTTTCCTAATAACGTTGTACAAACTTATTATTATCAGACAGCTAACGTAGGAGGTTTTGTAAGCTGGGAACTATTTTGGTGAAACTTTAAATTACTTCAATATTACCAAAGCCTCCTGGACCCCTGTAATGTTTGGTGCCACCCTGAGGGGGGCGCACACCCCGGGCTGGAAACCTCTGATCTAAACAGTGGAGGACACCTAGAGGCCCCTGGTTTACTAAGGTTCTGACAGTGTGCACTGTGTAGTGTAAAAATATGTAAGGAACAGGTTTTACTTTATGATTAAAACAGAGCTGTATTTAGGTATATCACTGTTTTAAATCCATTGAATAGCCCCCAGAGAGTGATTGAGACTGTGCTCTTCCTGTTCCACATGTGTGTACTGACTGACTGCCCGGGTTTATCTTCATCTCTTCTCTTGTCAGCCTCCCTCTTAAACAAAATTAAGCATATTTAAAAAAAAAATAAATCCGGGCTTATTAAAAAATTGGTGGAGGGAGTGTGGCAATGATTTGGAAACGTTATGTTTGCGCCCCAGCCACTGAATAGAAGGTCCAGATTTGTCCACATTCCGTACTAGTGAATTCGTGAGTTACATACTTGCTTACAAGATGAGCCATCTTTTTTATGAAATTGAAATACTGTGGGGTAACATTATTGTGTATACAGTCGGGTGGCACACTGTTCTTGAAAAGGGCTGTTCTTTTTTGCTGACCTGTTTGCCTAAACTGTAGGAGAGCAGATTTTTCTTATTTTTCTGTAAGTAGGTTGCAAGCTAGTTTAAAATGACCACAGAAAGATAGTTCCAAGTTGCTGTGGTATACTTAAGACATGTATTAAACATAACAGCTTTGGTATACTTTAGAGAGCATCTCTGTTTCATGTGGTTTTTTAAAACAACACAAATACTTTGTAGATGAATAAGAGTGTACTGAAAACATTTCCATATATGGTATAAATTATCCCATGAACTAGCTTTTGTAACAAAAAAGAATAACCTGCATTAGTAAGCTTTTGCTGTTTTTAAGAATTATATGGGGGGGGGGGGGGGGGGGGGGGGGGGGGGGGGGGGGTGTGGCTCTAAGGGGGGGGGGGGGGGGGGAGGGGGGGGGGGGGGGGGGGGGGGGGGGGGGGGGGGGGGGGGGGGGGGGGGGGGGGGTGGGGGGGGGGGGGGGGGGGGGGGGGGGGGGTTGGGTGGATTGTATGAAAAGTCTTTTGTATTGTTTGCATATTTGTGAATTTACAGTGAATTTATTTTTATTTATTTTTTGTTTTCAATTGAGTCCATAATCCTCCACTGACTTTTCACTTGCAATTCAGATTCGTTTTTTAAAGTTTCTTTACACCTGTATTTTTCCTGTTGTCTTATAATTAAACATACCTGTAAGGGAGCTTATTGATGATTTTACTACAGCTTTACAGCCCTACTGTTCCTCCAAAACCTTTCAATAGTGCTGAATTTATAAATACTAAAATAAATGCAATACATTTACTGACAAACAATTTGACTTAAAGACTTTCAATGCTTTCAGGTGTTCAGCAAGTGGATTACAGTAGTAAGGTGCAGAATTCCAGTTAAGTTGAGAATTACAAATTTAGTAGAACATGTTTTGCAAAATATATGTTAATGCACCCAGAATTTAAATTATATTAAGCAAAATGGAGGCAGTTCCATTCCAGAGAAGTTAAGCTACCAGCAGAACCTGCCAGTCCAGTCTGTGTATAGCTTTGAAAAGTCATTGTCTCATGCCAGTTCAGTTGTGGGTTTGTAATTAATTACATATGAAGAAGGGGAAAACATCTTAGAAGAGAGGTGTACTTTTGCTGAAGGCAAATTTTAATATGAGAAATTAACTTCTTAATCTTGTCCTTTACCATGCTTGCTATCTGCTCTGCTGAAGCTAAAGTAACTTTAAATCACGTTTCAGCATGTATATCCATAACTGGGGCACATATTTCCCTAAATGTTTTGGTACTGTATGTACTTCAGAAGGCTGTGTTGAATGTGAAGTAAAATTATATTTAGGCAATGTAAGCAGAGAAACCAGAAGTATTTTCTTTCTTTTTTTTTTTTTTTTTAATATTTTGTGATATTACCCTTGTTTGTGCACACCTTATGTACTAGGTCTATTAAAGCAAAAGAAAACACTTTGGCAATATTGTACAGTGAGTTCTGTGGAAAGCTTCCCCGCACCACTCTGCAGTACCCAGAGACATAGCACAGAATACAGCAGTTACCATGCGGTGCAGCTTGAAGTGTAAAACCAATACTTTCTTTACAGTATAATCGTAAATCTCAAAAAACTACTCACTTCTAAATCTTTTGTAGTC